>NW_026068017.1:6535635-6537936 GCF_014885135.2 Alexandromys fortis | reverse complement strand
CTCTCTCTCTCTCTCTCTCTCTCTCTCTCTCTCTCTCTCTCTCTCTCTCTCTTCCCCCCCCCCAGGGTCTTTCTGTTTCTCATGTTTCCCACTCCCTCATCATAGGTCCTTGCAGAGTGGAAGCAAAAACTGGATGAAAGTCAAGCTGAGTTGGAAGCTGCCCAGAAAGAGTCCAGGTCTCTCAGTACTGAAATCTTCAAGATGAGGAATGCCTACGAGGAGGTGGTGGACCAGTTAGAGACGCTGAAGCGAGAGAATAAAAATCTGCAAGGTGAGCTCCCTCCAGAGCACAGCCGGGTCAGGCTGCCCTTCTCCTGCCAACTCCAGTCCCATTCACCCACAGCTTCCTCCTCCCTATGATCCTACAACACCCCCATCCATCAAACCTCCCAGTTACTAGTGTTCCCCAAGGCTCAACCCCTCTTTGTGAAAGGTGTAAGCGCAGCTGATAATCAGCTTGAGGACTGCAGCTACCCGGTGAGTTGCTAAGTACATCGCTATTAGAAAACAAGAGACTTAGGATTCTAGCCTTCATGTGGCCTCACGTCCTTGTGCCTGTGGCTAAAACTCTTGATGACTTCAGACTTGCTATAACTAGACATCATCCATGTTTCCCTAAGTTTGACTGCATTCTGGAAGACTGAGAGTCTAAGGTTTCTGGTCCTCCATGGTGGTTCTGTATATGTAGGGTCAAAGAGAATCTTCTTGTTGTCCCTCATTTGTAGGTAGACTTTTCTGTCCTGTCAGCCCAAGTCCCAAATAACCAACATGGAGACTTAATATTAATTATAGATGTTTGGTCAATAGCTCAGGCTTGTTACTAGTTAACTCTTATAGCTCAAATTAACCCATTTATAGTCATCTACATTCTGTCACAAGGAATCATCTCTGTTTCATCACAGATTGTTCATGCTTCTCTTTACATCTCTCCCAACTCCTCAGACTCTCCCCTTCTCTTTCCTAGTGTCCTCCTAGTCTGGCTTTCCTGCCCAATCTCTTCCTTCCCAGGTACAGGCCAGTCAACTCTCTATTAACCAATGTGAGTCAGACATATTTACAGTGTACAAAGATTGTTCCACAGCATTTATTCTCTACAGGGTTGAGGTGAGGCAACACTCCTGTGTCTGGCCTATCACCCACCAGAACAGCGTCCCATAGTCTCTATGTAAAAGCCTTGAATGAACTGCCGTCCCCTCGCTTGCCTGGCAAACACCTAGGCTGGGAGCTGGAGCCCACTGGAAGCCTAAACCAAGACTATCTCTTGCAGAAGAGATTTCTGACTTAACTGAGCAGATTGCAGAAATGGGCAAGAACCTCCAGGAAGTGGAAAAGACGAAGAAGCAAGTGGAACAGGAGAAGTCCGAGCTCCAGGCTGCTTTAGAAGAGGTGGAGGCAAGTGTCTTGTCTGGAATCAGATAGGAAACAAAAAGAAACAATGCTCACTCACCCTCATGGGGCCTGGAACATGGAATCCCCCACTGGGAAGAACAGTCAGCCAGCCCTAGATCTGAAAAGCCCGGGCTGAGCCACTTTATCCCCTGGTGTCATTTATCCTATGTCCCCCTTTGAGAATAAATAAATGTGTTCTTTATGTCCTCAATAGCTTCCTCTCAAGAAGGAAACTGCCCATCACCAAGCATCCCTTGAGCCCCCTCAAAATCCCTTGGTGCCTGTTTCATACAGAGGCTTACAGCATCTTTGGCTACCAGGAATCCTGCAAAGAGACCCAGAGTCTCCCGGTGTCATAATCAGTTTTATTATAGTCACAATTATGTACCTGATATTAGTCACTATTAAGCACACCATTTAGACAATTATTTACCAGCTCAAGAGATGCGCTCCCATTTCAAGGTATGAGATGGTTAATCGCAGATACGAAGTTTGAATCTGACTTCCATTACTCTTAGGGCTGTTCAGGAGCCCATCAAATGTTCAAGCCTCAGAGCATTGCTCCCATGTGTATAAAGGGAGCATCACTGTGCCATATTTATCATAATTTGAAGGAAAATGCTCATTTAGGGGGTGCCACTAGGTGTAATGGCCCACACCTGTAATCCCAGCATCCAGGAAGATCATGAGTTTAAGAACAGCCAAGGCTACATAGTGAGTTCCAGGCTAGCGGGCACTATTGGGAGGCAGAGGCAGGCGGATCTCTGTGAGTTCGAGGCCAGCCTGGTCTACAAGAGCTAGTTCCAGGACAGGCTCCAAAACCACAGAGACACCCTGTCTCGAAAAACCAAAAAAAAAAAAAAAGGAAGAGAGAGAGAGAGAGAGAGAGAAAGACAGAGAGAGAGAGAGAAA
>NW_026068017.1:6502915-6534107 GCF_014885135.2 Alexandromys fortis | reverse complement strand
AAAAAAAGGCAGCAACAAAAGTTGAATATTATGACTGCAATCAGTCCTCTATGGTTGGCTATTTTACATTGTTACCAATAAAATTCTTTACTATTACAAAGACTAATTAATATTTCCATAACTAAAATTTTTCATTCATCTGTGATTACTATTGTCACTATATCTGGAAGAAAATAAACTCAGGGTCAAAACAGTAAAGACATTTGTATACAACACATGTAATTTCTACTTAACAAGGCTCTCCTGATTTTTATTCCCATTTATTACCATGCGAGGACTCTTCTACAAATTCCAAAATACCCTAGCTGTTCAATCTTCACAAACTTTATTGTTGAAGCATATGTCATTGGTTTATTATTGTTATAATAATAATTATTATTATAAGTTTTAGTAAGGATGAAATAGAACATATCACCAGTTGGGTATCCATCATATTTCTTGTGTGTTTTAACTACTTATTCTCCTTGCCCCTTTTTCTTGTTAATATATCTTATTTATATATGGACAGGAGTGTTTTCATATATAGATGATGTTTTCTGGTTTGTCATTACCATTCCAGTTTCAATTCCATGCATGGCATATTTTAATTAGTAGAAATATTTTTCATTTTACATAAATGCGTCTATCAATCATGTTCTTGTTTCAATGCCTTTTGCTGAAAAATCTATCCATTCTCAAAGGTTTGAAATTCCCCCTTCATCATTTACTCCATTTTCTGATGTACAGCTGTTGGCTCTGTCCCAGGACTTTCTGTTCAGTCAGGAATGATATTGTACCCAGCGGACCACTCATGTGGAAAATAAGAAGTGGAAGATGACTGTGATTCACTTCCCTCCCCACCCACTGCCCTCCTTTCCCATTGTTTTAAGTGCCCATAGGAAACCGTCACCCTCAAAATCTAATTTTTCTTGCAGAACACGAGCCTGATAAATACCAAGAAAAAACTAGAGGCTGACTTGGCTCAGTGCCAGGCGGAGGTGGAGAACTCCATCCAGGAGTCCAGAAATGCAGAAGAGAAAGCCAAAAAGGCCATCACTGATGTGAGCATCATCCTCTGCCGAGCTGGTAGTGGGAGCTGAGAAAGGGGGATTTCATATCCGGGGACACGGCGAGGGGGTATCATCTTTTCTGAGCACAGCCAGTCTGTGGCTGCTTCCTGGAGAGATGCCAGGAAAGAAGGTCATTGGAGAGGCAAAATGGGACACAATGACTGGGAGGGGAGGCTCAGCATGAGGCACAAGACGACAGCATTGTCTGTGTACTCTGAGTAGTACTGGATGGGTAGCCTACAGATATGTTCTGTGCACTGACCCAGGCTGCCATGATGGCGGAGGAGCTGAAGAAGGAGCAGGACACCAGCGCTCACCTGGAGCGGATGAAGAAGAACCTGGAGCAGACGGTGAAGGACCTGCAGCACCGTCTAGACGAGGCTGAGCAGCTGGCACTGAAGGGCGGCAAGAAGCAGATCCAGAAACTGGAGGCCAGGGTGGGTGATTTGAGAAGGCACTGGCTTTCCAAGTAGCCTTGTTTCAGCCATCTTGGGCAGAACCCATGAAGCAGAAATTTAGATTTAGGTGGTGGGAAAGTGCCGCCGCCATTCCCTGGCAGGTTCTCGCTGTGTAGAACTCACTATATAGACCAGGCTGGCCTCTAACTCACAGAGATCTGTCTGCCTCTGTCTCCCAAGTGCTGGATTTAACAGTGTGCACCAACACACTTGGCAAAGATGACATCTTTTAATGTTCACTTCCTGCTACCCTGTAGATTCACAATTATACACACATATAGGGAAAAGTGCTCTATGGTCAAGAAATTCCACGCTTGGACATGGTTTCTATGGTTTTGTCCTTCTGTCCCTCTGCTCCTACTCTCAGGTCATTCTCTTTCCAGCTTTCCTAATCTCTATATGCAGTAGCAGTTTTAGGGTATATCCTGCCCCATCCCCAAAGGAGCTTGATTGACACTTCTTCCTCCAAGTTCATGCACCAGAGACACTATCTCTCCGGCCCCAGAAGTCTTGGACTTGCTCTCGGAGCCTACTTCACAGTCGTTCACTTCCTTTGCTGATCTATGCTGCTTTCTCAGCCTCCTGATTTTCCCCTTCAAATCTGTGTTGGATTATTTCAGTCATTTTTGAAATGGGCTGCGTGCACAATTGACATTTCTGAGAAGGGCTGCATGGAGGAGGCTATTAGAATATCTCTTTTGTCCCAGGAAGAGAGAAAATGGAAGAGTGGGCAGGAATGAGGAGGATGGAAGAGGAGAGAATTTTCCCAATAGGAAGTCTCCAGTACAATTGTTCTTTATGTGAGCATCCCTAGAACCATGTGGTCGCTAGGCACACGGTTCCTTTTAAATATGCAAATTTTTTTGTTGTTGTTTTTTGTTATTTTTTTACTTCCCATAAAAAAAATTCTTCCCTTCCATTCCAATGAAAAGGAGCATAGCCCCATGCTTCTCATAGACCCCTTCCAGAAGGAAAGGATCAAGTCCCCTGATACCTTGTGGTTTTTCTTAGCTCAGTCAGGAGCCTACGGTCACCTCCCCCTTGCACAGTCAGTCAGCCGCTTTGACTGTCCTCTGATCCCAGCCGTCCAGTTTCACACATCCGAGAAAGCTTCCAGAGGCCTGGAGAGCAAGCATGGGGTGGGGAGATTTGTTGTGAGACCTGATGAAAGATGGTGGAACTCCATTTTCACTCTCCCCCAGGAGCTTTCAAAGTTGATGTAATGAGTCTCCTAGCATGAGCTGACCTCTCTTTCTGATGCTGTTGGAGTCCCCAGGGAGAGGGGCATGTGGTTGGTAGACACCCCAACACCCAGCTGCATCTCTCAGAGTTGTGGCATTGGGATACTGGCACCACAGTTGACAATCTGCCATCTCAGGGGCTTCCTTCTTCCCTCAAGACTTCAGAAAAGGCAAAAGAAAAGTATGGCATTGAGTTGATTCTTCACTCTTTTTTCCATACTTTGTCTCATCCCACCCACCTTTGAAGTGGGTTGGGCATCTCCATTGGCAGCCATGCCCAGTGGTAGCAACTCACTTGCTTTAGATCTATCAAACGGCCTTGGGTTTGGACATAGCTTGGTCTGCCCATGATTAATAAAGCCTTGCCTAGTTGGAATCAAGATATCCATTAAGAGTCCAGCAGGTTTTATCAGTGATGATAAGCAGGGCAGACTTCCAATCTGTGGTGTCCTTGCCAAAGTACACAGCGCCAGAGGAAGGGACCTCTTTGCCAAGTCTGAGCCAGGAGCCAAGCACTATGCACCAGTGCCTGCCTCTACCCCGAGAATGCATATTGCTATAATCTGTACAAAGCCACTACAGGGACTGGGCCTAGGAGGAGATGTCTCTGTCAAACACAGCAAGGTCTTAAGGTCACTTTAGGATGACTAGCATGTGAGTCTGCTAGTAGCCTTGACCTCGCTTCTGATGCTCTTCACCCCACACAGGTGCGGGAGTTGGAAAATGAGCTGGATGCCGAGCAGAAGAGAGGGGCTGAAGCTCTGAAGGGGGCCCACAAATATGAACGCAAAGTCAAAGAGATGACTTACCAGGTAGCGAGCTGCAAGCCCTCGAGTGCCGCTATGTGGGGCAGACCCCAACAAAAGGAGTCGGGGACTGGAGGTCTCTGTTACGGATGTTCTTTTTTGCAGGCTGAGGAGGACCGCAAGAACATCCTCCGGCTTCAGGACTTGGTGGACAAGCTGCAGGCCAAAGTGAAGTCCTACAAGAGACAGGCAGAGGAGGCTGTGAGTACTGGAGGCTCCTGTGCATCATGTCACCCACCGGGGTGTCCTCATGAAGCCCGAGTGGGGACCAATGCCTGATTGGAATCATTCAGAGAGCCCCAGGCCTGACTTTGCATCTACAGGTCACACACAGAAACATCTCCCTTAATGCTCATTTGGTCTGTGTTCGTTGGATCTTCTCCCCCTCCTAACTTCCTGTACCCTCATAGCTTCCCAGCTCCTCCCAGCCACCTCCATCCCTAACCTACATCTCTCCCTGGTTCATTCCATCTACCCCAGAGCATCTTAGTTCACTCTGATGACCTTGTGTCATCCCAGCTCTCCCTAACCAGACCAGACCACTACCAGCACCGTCTTCTGCCCTCCTGCCCTGAAACACCTCATCCTAATGCTTGTCATCCTACCACACTCTACTCTCCTGGTCCCCCACCTCCAGACTTTTATAGCAACATGCCCATACTCCTTTCCATCCCTGTTTCATTGCCTCCCAATCAAATAGGTCAGATCAACAGGAAAGGCAGTAGATGAGCCAAAGCCAGTGCTTTGAAGGATGTCTTCCAGTGGCTTTGGGTCCAAGGGCTACAAATAGCAAAATGTTGGGACCAAGATGGGAGGTAGCCTTTGCTTTGTAAAAAATAAATTATGCCGGGTGTTGACACTGGCCTGTGCTCTCCAGTACCCCAGAAATGGAGCAGGTAGATTTTAAGTCAGAGACTAACTTGCACTACACAGAGAAACCCTGTCTTTAAAAACGAAATGAAAAGAAAAATTTCAGTCTAATAAGGTTAAATGTGTTGCCTTCAAGGATTTCTCAGATTTTAGAGCTAATACGTGATTCACTCTCAGAAGTAAAGGGCACTCTAGAACAGTTCCTTCACTGCACTTGCTTGGCTTGGGATGCCTGCAGAGCATCTCCCAAGGCCAATGTCTGAAGGAAGAAATGATTGGTATATGGCCTCTCCCTTTGCCCTCTTTCTTCCCTGCTCAGGAGGGAAGAAGTCTTGAAGAAATATACTGGAACCAGTTAAGAGTTGGGGGATATAATAGTCTGTCCTAGCTACATGGCAATTATCAAAAGCATCAAACAAAAGGGATTTGGACCATTGATCTGATACCTTCAGATGTCATGACCTGGGTCATCTCTGGGTTGTATAAGAGTTGTTTGGGAGAGCTGTTGTAGAGAGGGAGTTCAGGGTACGTGACGGCCATTTGGAGAAGAGGAAGAGCTTGCAAGGAGCTCCTAGTTAGCACACCACATCATGAGTTCAGCTCACAAAGAGTTACTAGCTAGCACATCACACCATGAGCCCAGCTCACAAGGAGCCCCTAGTTAGCACACCACATCTGGAGCTCACAAGGAGCCCCTAGATAGCACACCACATCAGGAGCAGGACACTATTCTTTGGAGAGCTCAACTCATCTCCCCTCGCTGCTTTCTGTGAATACAGGGCTCACATTTTCCTGGTTCCCCCAAACTCCACAGAGCCCCAGAGCCCCAGAGAGGTTCCACAACTGTATAACCTCTGTCTTCGTCCCATGCAGGAGGAGCAAGCTAACACACAGCTGTCCAGGTGCCGGAGGGTCCAGCATGAGCTGGAGGAGGCTGAGGAGAGGGCAGACATTGCAGAGTCGCAAGTCAACAAGCTAAGGGCCAAGAGCCGTGACGTGGGAGGCCAGGTAAGAGCAGACACTTGAGGATGGTGTCTTTCCAAAAGGTTATTCATACTGAAGGACCAACAGACAAACCAAAAAAAAAAAAAAGCCTGGAGATGTCTTTTGGTGTCCTCATCCTTGCCACTGGCCATACACTCACAAATGCTCTTTGAGCATAGACTCCTATGTACCATGCTCTTGCAAGAAGCGCAGGGTAAAAACATGTCATCTTCTTCTCTCCCTATTGGGAGAGATGCAGTCTAGTGAACCCCTGCTTCTGAGGTGACGTGTCCTGATCCCTAGTAGTTTAACTGGTTTCTTTGTCAACACAAAGTGAGACAAGGTCATTCCTTCCTGCCATTTTCTGAAATTCCCAACTTTTCATCTCTTTCCCTTGAAGGGGATGCTGTGCCTCCCATGGAGCTTGACTCACTTCCTGTGTACAATTTCTTTTCTTCCACAGAAGATGGAAGAATGAGGCTCTCCTGAGGCTCGTTGCCATGGGCCACCTCCGGGAAAGTGGAAAGAGAGAATGTGGGAAAAATAAACTGTCCGGAATCCTCAGAACCCAGACTCTGCTGTGTTTGTTATTGTGGGGTTGAGTTTTAGATTATTACCTACTTTGCTGTAAATGGCAAGAAAGTCAGAAATGGAAAAATGTTTGTTCCGTGCCTCACGTGGAAAAGGTGAAAACCCAGGCAGTTCCCAGGTAAATTTCCAGCTCCCATAAACATTTTCAAATAAAGACCTGGCTGGGGTGTGTGGCTCAGGGGTAGCATTTGCCTGACATAGGCAGGGCTCTAGTTTCTATCTTCAGCACCGCACACAACCCAGGTAAACTGAAAGCACAGACCCTGTATCTGCCCACACCTGACACCTGTTAAAAATAGCTCTCTCCAGAAAGATGAAGGCTAGCAAAAGACAGAGAGAGATGGGAACCCTTGTGCACTGTTGCTGAGAAAGTGAGTGGGCTTGCCATCGTGGAAAACAGTGTGAAGGTACCTCCGCCAACAAAGGCAATGCAGTGGTGTGACCTGTAATCTTCTGCGTGTAGTTTCAAAGGAAACAGGATTGGGATCTTGACAATGCTGTTGCTTAGCTGTCTGCTACAGAATTAGTCACAAAAGCCAAGACATGGAAAACACCCTAAATGTCTATACTGAGTGAATACATTTCGATTGCATACTATCTAAAACAGTGGCGGCTAGGGCTGGGGAAATAGCTTAGTAGGTGAAGTGCTTGCTATAGAGCATGTGGACTGAGTTCAGATTCAGCACTCATACAAAAGCCCAGGAGAGGTAGTGTGCACCTGCACCCCCGGTGCTGAGAAAGCAGAAACAGGAGGATCCCTGGGGCTTGTTAGCCAGCTAGTCTCCCCTCTAGCCAACCGCTGTCCTCCATGTTCAATGAAAGGCCCTGTCTCAAAAATAAGGAGAACCGTAGAAGAGGATGTCAAGATCTGCTCTCCACATGAACACACACACCACACAAACTCATATAAAAATGATGTCTCAATATGCAACAGACAACTCTTCAGCCTTTAGGTGAAAGGAAATCCTGCCGTGTTGTGGCAATGTGGGTGAATTCCGAGGACACTGTGCTAAATGAAATACGTCAGATACAGAAAGACTACACTTGAGGGATGTCACATGTGTGTGGAATTAATTACTCAGAGAGGCATAGTGGAGGCTGGAAAGGGTTAGAAATAGGGGGAAGTGAGAAAATATTGACCAAAAGAAAGTAAGCTTCAGTGTACATGGTGGATAATTTCTGGAGGCGTGGCAATGTGCACAGCAACTCAAGTCGGCATATGTGTGAGATGTTGTGTTCAAGCCCCTCACAAGTGAAAGAAAAAGTCATACACATTAGCATATAAAACTCTTAGTTGTTAATTTTACCGCAGTAAAGATGAAAAATCAATACTTCAAAGAGGGAAGAAGACCAGACATGGTGACATACAAGTTTTCAATTCCAGCACTGGGGAGGCAGAGGCAGATGGATCTCTGTGAGTTTGAAGCGAGTCTAGTGAGTTCCAGGACAGCCAGAGCTACATAGACAAACCATGTCTCAAAAAAAAAAAAAGGTGGGGGGAAAGAAGAAAGCAAAGGAGGGAGATAGAGAGGGAGGGAGGGAGGGAGGAAGGGAGAGAGAGAGAGAGAGAGAGAGAGAGAGAGAGAGAGAGAGAGAGAGAAGAGAGAGAGAGAGAGAGAGAGAGAGAGAGAGAGAGTAGGAATATGGAATTCTCACAAATTGGGTTTTTTATCTTCTCCCCAAATCTACTGAGTGTTTAGTGGGCTCAGATGACTAAACATTCTATGTCCGGGGCAGAGAGGAGAGGAAGTTCGGCCCTGGAGATCAGACCCCTAGGCCAGTGCTCTCTCACAGAGCTACTCTGTTCTTCCCTCCCACACCCTTTGGGATCTGAGCTGCCCAGCTCTCTGTGCCCACTTATGAGCAAGCAGCGGATATTGTCAAATCCATTCACTCACAGGAAGTCAGAGGCACTGGGGGAAAGATGGACTGGGCCCAGGCACAACCTTGATCTCCCCCGACTTGGGCAGCTCTTCTCCACCTACCTGCATCCACTTCAGGATGCCCAAAGTCAAAGGGACCAGCTAGTCCTGGAGAACTTCTGACTTTCAAAGTCCAGGCTGTGACAGGGCCCACCCACCGTTCCCTCTCCAACACACCAGAAGCTAGTCTGAAATCTCTCTTAGGTCCTAAAAATCCTGCCGATTTTGATTGTACTGATTGGCCGGTCCTGCAGGTGGGGTGGGATGAGGACCATTATAGAAAGCTTAAGAGACAATATTAAATACTAGCCTAGGCCTGACCACTCACAGACTCTTTCTGTGTGGCCTTGGGGTATCTTCTCTAAACTTGAATTTCCATATTGGCTACCGGACCTGTGTGGTCAGGAGCGCAGGCTCTGGAGTCCAGCAAATCTAGATTGAATTCTGATATTGTCACATTAAGCTAAAAGTGGCCTTGGGCAAGTGTTCTCTCTTAACCTCAGTTTCCTAATTCTTTAGGGTGGAAAAAAATCACCAATCATGGCTATGATCTGTTTGATTTGATTTATGTGTGTATGTACCTGTGCAGTGTATACATGCACATGCATGTGCAGGTGCCCATGTAGGCCAGGAAAGGCTGTTGAATCCTATGGAGATGGAGTTGTAGGTGGTTGTGAGCCAGCCAGTGTGGCTACAGGGATCTGAACTGCAGTCCTCATGACTGAGCAGCTCACACTTCCCAGATGGGTCTCACCCTGCCAGAATTCATTCTTCTCAACCTTACTAAAGTGGCTTCATGATTTAATCACATACCAAAAAAAATTGCTTTCATAGTTTGTTTTGAGAGGCAAATAAGAACATGTAAGGAGTACACTGGGTCTGGAGCCTGACATACAATAAACACTTTAATATTTTTAAATTGCAATAGGAGGCATTGAGACTTCAACATAGAAAGTGTGTGTGGAGGGGGGCACAAGGTATGGGCCCAGATGGACAGCAGCCTAAGTCTTTGACTTTCTCTATGTGTATTTTACCTACAAGGCTGACTCCTACAGCAGTCTTATGGCAGAACGGACCACTTTTATGGCTGCATCTGCCTGTATCACCAGCAAAAGTATTAAATCCTTATTTTGAAGCAGTAGCATGCTTAGCACAGAAGAGCAGAATGGAATCTAGAAAATATTTTGGTAAAGAACCAGCTGTAATCAATGTTCCTTACACTAAGCAGCAAATTGAATGGTTATTTCAAAATAGTGACTCATGGGCAATTGCATTTGCACAGTTTCAAGGTCAGATTAATAATCTTTTCCCAGCTGACCAGTTACTGCAGTTCGCACAACAGCATTCATTCATTTTTCCTAAAATAGTAGCAAAGAATCCCTTAAAGGATGCTTTGTTGATTTTCACTGATGGCTCATCTAATGGAAAAGCTGCTTATGTTGTCAATGGCAAAGGACATGTGGTACAGACAGAACCCGCTTCAGCTCAAATAGTTGAACTTCGGGCTGTAGCTCTTGTATTTAAGAATTTTGATAATAAGGCTTTCAATTTATATACGGATAGCCGGTATATTTACGAAGCATTAAGAATCCTTGAAACAGTGTCTTATATAGCAACTGGAAATGAACAAGTTAAAATATTGTTTCAGCAGATTCAGAAAGCCATACAGTGTAGAAAGTTACCATGTTTTGTGGGACATATCCGAGCGCATTCAAGTCTTCCTGGTCCGTTAGCTAAAGGTAATGCTCTAGCTGACGAACTTACAAAAATAATTGCTATATCTCAGGTTGAACTTGCACAGCAGTCACATGCTTTGCATCATCAAAACAGCTTAAGTCTAAGAAAACAATTTAAGTTGACCAGAGAAGCTGCTCGACAAATTGTTAAGCAATGTGAAAGATGCCCACAATATCTACCTGTGCCTCATTTGGGGGTAAATCCTCGAGGACTGCTTCCAAATCATATATGGCAAATGGATGTAACTCACATTACTGAGTTTGGAAAATTGAGATATGTGCATGTGACAATTGATACTTACTCAGGATTCATAATGGCCACAGCACAAACTGGAGAAGCTGCCAAGCATGTAATAACTCATTGCTTAAAATGCTTTTCATGCATGGGAACCCCAAAGATAATAAAGACGGACAATGGATCCGGATATGTTAACAAAGCTTTTCAAAGATTCTGTACTCAATGGAATATTGTTCATAAGACTGGTATTCCATATAATCCTCAAGGACAAGGAATTGTGGAGCGTGCACATGGCTCCTTGAAAACACAACTCCAAAAAATAAAGACAGGGGAGTTGTATCCTCAGACGCCACACAATGCCTTAAATCATGCATTGTTTACGCTAAACTTTCTAAATACAGATGTCCATGAGCTATCAGCTGCGGACAGATTGTGGCATAATGGTACAAAAACCACATTTGCTAAGGCCAAATGGAAAGATCCTAGCAATGGGACTTGGAAGGGACCCGACCCCATCTTAATATGGGGTCGAGGGCATGTCTGTGTTTTCTCACAGGACGAAAACCAAGCGAGATGGCTTCCAGAACGTCTAATTCGATGCATTCAGCAGAAGGACAACGGACCTGGACCTGGAGACAGCGTAGCTGACAACCTCGCCGCAGAAGGAACAGAAAGAAATCGGCTCCAGAAGGAATCCAGTAACCCAGCCCACAGAGAGTTGCCTGATCCGGACCTGCAACTCACAGCGCTGCAAAAAGACTTCAGACAAAGAGATCCTGCTGAGACGAGCTGACTGCAGTGTCTGCTGCTGGCTGTGGTGTGAAACCTGTTGCTTCAGAGCTAAGATACAAACTGAACATTCGAGTGTTCTCAGTTTATGGGACAGGACTCATTTTGAATAAAGTATTAAACCTAAGAACTAAGACCTAAGCTTTCCCCTCAGGGAAAGAAAGATGCAAAATAAAGTATGTCTAAAACCCCCCTTTCACTTAACAAAGGGACAGACTGACAGACTGAGGTTTTAACAGTGACACAGAGACTGAAAATGAGATTTAATAACAGCAAATGGTATTGTGCTCTTAACGGTAATGACCTGATATTTACAGCTGCATATAAGGTGATGGGAAAAATCTGGTAATGACCAGTGGTGCTAAATACATCGGTAATGACCGAAAGGAATATAAATTTATAGTAAAGAAAATTATGAAATTGTGAATAATTGAAGAGTTGGTACTGACCAACTGAATGGGAAGTAATAAATAATCAGAGCTGGTATTGACCGGCTAAATATGAAATGAATAATCGGAGAGCTGGTACTGACCGGCTAAATATGAAAGTATGAACAATTGGGGAGCTGGTACTGACCAGCTAAACATGAAATTATGAATAATTTGGAGAGCTGGTACTGACTGGCTAAATATGAAATGATTTGGAAGATCGGTATTGACCGATAATATGGAAAAGTCATGATTGTTGGTAATGACCAACCAAACATGAAATTATATAATTGGGAAAGCTGGTTTTGACCAGCCAAACACGAAATTATGAAAACTGGGAAAGCTGGTTTTGACCAGCCAAATATGAAATTATGGCATTAGAAATTTAAAGATCGGTATTGACCGATGATGGTGTGGAAAAATCATGGTTGTGAGTGAGTTGCTGTGATTGACATTTGGCTGAAAGAGAGGTTGTGACAATGAATGTTGAGAGTTGATATGCATGCTGAGAAAGTAAACTCTGATGTTCTGTACCAGCGGAAGAAGCATCTTCAACTCAGGTGATTCTACTCTCCTTTAAGATAGGAGAATATAGTCTTTGGGAGCATAATTATACATAAAGCATTGTGATGCATCCTGAAAAGGTATGGCTGATACACAGGGCCTGAAAAGTATATTTCTCTCCACTAATCTCTTCTCTTTACAGAGGTCGGCAGTCAATGACGGGTTTGAAGCTTCTTCTCCCCAGATGCCTAAGACAGGGGCTTGCATAAAAGATGCCTGTTCCAATGACGGGAAAATTTGGGTAAATGAAGAGGACTTTGCCCAAGGCAGACGCGGCGGATCTGTCCTGTTGCAGAAGCACAGGGTTTATTAAAATTAATAAGAGAGAGTGGATTGTGGGCGCATATTCTGATATGCCACAAAAGCCATTGCCCCGGTTTGAGCTGATACATAGCTCTGCAGACAAGCTGTCTGCCCTTAACAAAAGCCAGGATGCCTTGCTCCTAGCTTCCTTTGTTAAAGTGTGAATTACCTGAGAAGAGGTGTTGACTGAAACTGGTCAGGATGTTTGGGGTTTCTTTCCTTATGCAATTTGAAGGTTATCTTATAGAGATGCTAATTCAGTACCTACCTGACTGCTAGACTTGACTAAAGTCCAGGCACCTGGTTGCCTAGGCAACAGCTTTTGTGTGTTGCCGCTCATTTGGGATGGATATATAAGATGTTGGAACAATAAACGGGGAGTCTGGCCTTTTCCAAGATGACCGTGTAAGTTGTGTCTGATTATTCCTCGCGACTCCGTTCCAGTCTAGTTAGAGAATCTGTGTTGGACCCAAACGGGCTCCGACATCTATGCGTCTTGTATGGTTTGAGGAGTTAACATACTTGGAGTCTGTGAAATTGCTATGGAATAATACCTCTTTGGTAGCCCAAAAGAAAATATCTGAGTTTCCTCTTCCTAGATATACTCCAGTTTATTTGGAGCTCCCCAGGAAAACGTCACCCTTAAGTCCCTGCCCTTACCCAGCCTCTGTTTCCGAGCTGCTGGCCCCTGCCTAGGTCTCTGAGTTTAAGGAAAAACAAAGCCTATATTCTTCACAGAGTGGTCTTTCTCTACTTAATCAATATTCTGATTACCAAATGAAAAGAAACAAAAACAGATTGACAGATGGGAGGATGGATAAACTGATGGATGGTTGGCACCTCTCGTGCCAACCCACCAGGTATATATACCCTGTAAGAATCCAGTAACTCAATATAATTTCCTTTTTTGGGACTGAAAGAGAAAGAGTGGAGATGAGTTTCATGCCCTGAGTTTTCCTCATCACCATCTACATGTTAAGGCCCAACCTGCAGCTGGGACCAGTCTTGAGCCCTGAGCTCCTTCTGGCTCCATGGCTGTCCATCGTAATGCAGATGAGGAGGAAGAGAGCCAAGATAGGGAATGCACAGGAAGGAAGCAAGAAAACCCGGAAGTTGTCCCAGCACATCTCTACTCCCCAAAGATTGTGGGCAAGAAACACTCCTGGCTCTCAATATGGAACAGAATCTGATTATCCACCACTGCCTGTGAGAGGGCTTGGCAAATGGTTCCTAAGCAACAACATGCAAATGTCTCCCAACAATGCGACCTTGCCCCACATAAAGGTGAGAGCATCACTGTTATCTGACTACCAATGATAATGACAGTTCTGCTGTTTATTATTAATTATTATTTGGCATTGAAACCTAGATATAGAACGTGAACTTTGAGCCCTACCAAGGGCCCTGAGGCCTCTTGCCCTGGTCTATGGCCCCCTCCAGAACAGAACTTTGCTGCCACCTTCTGGCTATAGAAAGATGTGCTTTGAGTTATGCAAATGATCTGGAGATTAAACTCATGGTTTCTTCAAAGAGACTTCGAGTGCTAAAGTCATCATAGTCTTTTCCTGGCCCCCAGTTTTGCAAACAAGAAAATTCAGATTAATAATGGGATCTGAGCCAGACACCCACTCCAGGCCTCTTGGATCCCAGACCAGGACCCCCTGAAAACGACTATCCACAGAAAAGGACCCTGCAAACATCAACAAGAGTGGAATGGCTGAGTAGAGAAAATGGTTTCTGTTTATGGTCTTGGTTTTAGGGGTAGGAGAGCACAAGACCATCACACACTCTGCTTCACTGACCTTTCTCATCCAAGGAGCCTCTGTCAGGCCAGAAAGATGCCTTGGTCCTGCAGGGGTAGCCTCTGAGCTCTAGCAAGAGTGAGAAGGAAGCAAACAGCAGGTTCTCTTTAGCTTTTCTCAAACCTAAGAGAAAAACCAGCTAGCTGTTCATTCTGCAGGACTATACCATTTCCACCTCTTCCCACCCTATTCAACGCCCCCAGGAAGTTGGCATCGATGGGCTCCAATGCATTCTGGCTCTGGTTAGGTCCTGAAAACAGGGAGCCAGGATGGAAGAGCAGAGGGAAAGAGGAGATTGGGTCAAATTTGTTCCCATCATCCTTCACTGCAGCCAATGGCCCCATTACCTGTCAGATATTCTAGCCTTCTCTGTCTCCAGACTCTGGAAGGTTCTTCTCATTCCCTGAAGTCACCTTTAGATCTAGACATGGAGGCCTGAGCTAGTAAGACTGCAGCCCTGCTGGACCTGTAGTTTTCCATGCTTGGCTACACATTTGCAAAAAGTCTCTTCCTCATACATTCTTCCTAGTGGAGTAACTTGGATGTGCTAGCTACTTCCTATGAAAAATGGCTGATACAGGATTTCCATTCTATACAGATACGTGATGGGCTTGTGGGTTTTCCTACAGAGGTGCCCATACCGGTAAGCGTTCTTGCTATTTCCCAGCTATCAGAGGATCACAGGTCTAAGCAGATGGCGATAATGCGTTCTGTTTCCTTACATACTTCAATCTGTCATCAGTCTTCACTGAAAGTTGTTGAACCTACGCAGAGGCCACTCATCCCATCAAAGTGAAGTCTGGGGTTAGCTAGAACTAGTTTGCAGAGCCAATTATAAAACGCAGGGATTCTGTGAGCCTGTTATTGAACTCAGAATTATTAAAATCTTAAATTTTATAAACTTATAGTTAAATGACTTGTATTTAAAACAAAGGCAAAATAGTCAAGGACAACCCTTCTTAATGACCTATGGCATTTTATTACCTTTAATCTCTCGAGTTCATATACAGTTAGGAAATGTGTGTGGCGGAAGTGCGGTCTAATGATGTACTTTTTCATCCCTCATTCAGTCACATGATGTTGCTTCCTTGAAACTGGCCACGGTGAGACTGCTGTACCATGAAAATTGGCAAACACAACAAAGTGCAGGTAGAGGCTTGTAAGCCTTTTATCAACATGTCACTGCGTGGAAACAAAGAAATATAGGCAAAAAGAAACTTAAAATTCTGTCTATGAGAGATGTTGGACTATGGAGAGCCAACCCCAGACTGCCTAACCCCCGAACCTATGTCAGCTTAATCAAGGTCGCAAATTGAAAAGCTTTTAAGATGAGGGTTTCTATCTTGCTTAAGGAGGTTGGCGGGGTGGGGTGGGAAGGCAGGAAGGACACTGGAGTCTCTGCTGTGAGCTCTCTACCCTGCTGCTATGCGCCAGATGTAAAAACCAATTCCACTGTTTCAAAAAGCCAGCTCCAAATACCTAAGTGAAAAGGAAATTTACTAGCTGGTCTAAATGAAATTCCAAGAGCAGTCAATCTTTAGACTGGCTATATTCACAAATACATCATACATATCACGGTCAAATGTAGGCATTCAGATGACTCATTCTCTCTCTCTCTCTCTCTCTCTCTCTCTCTCTCTCTCTCTCCCTCTCTCTCCTCTAAACTAACTGCATTTCTGAAAATTTCTAAAATTTTTATTACATTTATGTATGTGTGCGCATATCTGTAAGGGCATATGTGTATAGGTATGTGTGTGCCATAGCACACATGTGGAGATCATAGGACAACTTCTGGCAGCCAGTTCGCTCTTCCAGTATGTGGGTTCTGGGGATAAAATTTGGGTTGTAGGGCTTTAGGAAGTGACTTTACCTGCTGAGCCACCTCATCAGTCCTAAATCAACTGCACCATTGAAGGAAAAAACAACCAAACCAAAACAAAAACAGCTGCTTCTGTGGTTCCAAATGGATGAACTTATAGCTGATATTTTAAAATAGTAGCATAAAGGGAAAGAAAGAAAAAACAGAACTGCTTGGCCTCATTTGCCGAATATGGTACCTTGTCCATGGGCCAGAGCTGGTAGGAGGATGTGGAGCCTGACTGGTAAGGTCTGAGTCATGGGTCCTAGAAGTTTGAGTAGCATCAGCTCCTCCTAAGCTCAATGAACTGAGAGTGAAGGTCTTTCCTACCCTCCCACCCCGTCAAGTTCCTGTTTCCCAAAGAAACAGTGTGTGAGGGAAAAGGCAATAGATGTTTCTTTGCGGGCTCATGTGGTGGCTGGAGACCATGCTGAATGAGTCTGCATTTCTTAGGGCTAGACAGACCCTGCCTTCCCACTGGGTCACTGGGAGGACAAAGCGATGCAGTGGCTGTAACCTCAGCAGCACAAGTGCCAGTGGGCTTTTCCCTTTCTTTCTCACTCACCCTCGTTCGTCTCTTTCCCAGGAATGACAATGCCGCTCTATAAAACTCTTACAATGTGGGACATGCCTCTCTCCTGGCTCACTGTTGAATCAGCCAGCGCTTGGACCAGCAGACACCTCTCATCCTTCACAGTTCATCCCCAGACTCCAGCCTCTCCTAACAGCTCATCTTTCCCTCCTCAGCTAAAGCCTCCGACTGCACACAATGCCTCTGGCTGCTGACAACAAGGGAGAGACTCTTGTTCAGAGTCAGTGCCCCACAGTCAGGAACTTCCTGTCCCATGAGTCAGGAAGGACAGATGTGGGTGGGGCCAGACAAAACATCTGGATCCCAATCAGGACCCGGGGCCACCCACAGCAGGCTGCTGGTTTGGCTGGGAGAATTGCTCCTTCTGGAGGGTTGTCGGGCAACTCGTCTGATTAACAGTGAATTAAATGAGGTTCCATGACATGCCAGGAGCTGTTCTGGCACTGGGAAACAAGCCATGGGTTAAATAGACAAGAATGACTAGTGTGTGCCTCTCAGAGACATAAGCCTGCCTCGGTTTCTCCCATCCTCATCCCATACAACCCCCAGCTCCATTGGAATCACCAGTTTCTCACTCTTCATCACTTTACATCCTGCGTAACCGAGGCGTCTGCGCAGAAAGGATAGTACCAGACAGGAAGGGCAGGCATAGCTGCATTGTTAAAATCAAATGATTAAAACCTCAAATGCTCAGTAGCCAAGGTCTGCCTGAGTCGGATACGGCAATAAGCTTAGTAGTTGCAGCCAGACTTGTGTGTATTGCATGCTCGGTGCTGTTTCAAGGGCTTTCTGTGGATCACCTCGTTTCTCACCACCGCCCTGTGCTGGAGGCTCTTACTTTATTTGACAGATGTGGCACAGACAGTTTTTTTTTTTAAAAAAAAAAATCTGTCAGTGTTACACGGTGAGTGTCGGAACCCGGGCTTGCAGCCACGATGCTGCTCCAGAACTATGAATATTTGAAAAGGCAAAAGCACAAGTGACATCCAGCTCCATCAATATGTATACATTAATGCTTATACTGATAGGGGCTAAACAAAAGCCCACTTCAATACGTACATACAGGGCTTCATCACATGAAAACCTACAGTTGTATCAGGAAAGCTCACCTCCAGGGGAGTGGAATGGGATTTCTACTGTACATAAACCTTCATTTCTTTGCAGTGGTGGGAATAGCATCTGTAAGTTAGCTAGCTGCCTGAGGGATCCTGTCCTCAGGGCTCAGCGAGTGAGTCACTAATTTGATTGAAGAACCTTATTGAAATGTTCAGGAGAGACTGCCTCAATCCCTCCCTGCACACCAGCAGGAGGCACTTCTGCAGAACTTCTGGAGCTAAGATTCTGGTTCCAGGCTGCCTTTGGAGGAGGACTGGCCATGGGCAGGCCCGAGAGGCTAAGAAGAGGTTAGTTATCAGAGGGTCCCTTGAGAAAGGGATCACAAAGAGTCGCAGGGTCACAACAGCTATTTCATCATGACCTTCTGCAAAGGGAGGCTCCCTCTCGCTGCTCCCTTTTGTCCCCTTTGTTCAGCTGGAGCCTCTAATTTACCCCTGCATGAGCCAGAAAGCCCCATTCCTGTCTTTCTCTCTTTTCAAACCCAGCCCTCTAAGAGAATTTCCAACAAAGAAAAGGCTCCAAAAAGTCCAGGTCCCCATTCCTGGCAACTATTGCAACTTCCTCCCCTGTTGCCATGGGCAGCCCAAGTCCCTGCCTAAGTATTCCAGCTTTTGACCATGGCACAAACCTGGCTTTGGGCAGACACGTCATTATACCTAGCCTACTGGCTATATAATCTCCCTGCTTCAGTTCAGGTGTGCAGCTTCTCTGGCCTCAATCTCTGACACTGGAGAATCTTTGCTCAAATAAACCATTATACTTTTTCAATTTGGTTTTATCTGGCTTACTGCATAGGAGGAGAAAACTAGTATGGGGGTTCAGAAACCCTATTACCCTTCATCTTCATATTCTACAGGGTGTGTAAGGATGAATAAAGAAAGGAAAGCCCACCTTGGCCATGTTGAGTGAATGAGAGTCTGGATAGGATAAAACAGGAAGGATCTTCCAAGAGGGTAAAGGAAGCAAGAAATGCAGCAGGGAAGATGTCCAAGTTAAGCAGGTATACATGTCACCATCCAGCCCCATGATGGTTTTCTCCTTCTAGCCTCTTGGGCTTCCTAAAATCAGCAATGTGAAATACCCATATCCACAGCTGGAGCCATCCCAGGAAGTGTGAAAGAAAATGCTCATTGTGCCCAAAGAAGGTGGGGAAAAGAATCTGGAAGGGGAGGGGCTACCGGTTCAAGGGAGGAGTTTGCCTGGCATCCATACTGGGGCAGCCTGACTGGGCAGCGGTTTAAAGAAGTTCTATTTGCTTAAAGGAACCAATATGGTTCCCTGGAGATAAGAGCTCCTGCTGGGGGCGGCGGGGTGGGGGGTGGGGGGGTGATCTATCTCCTCATGTGGTGATACACTGGCAAGACTCCAAAGTTCCAGGGAATAGCTGTGAGAGCCAAGCCACAGCCAAGGTCTGCAGCACAGCGGAGTCTCTCCTGCCTTGGGTCCACTCCACAGAGATTAGACCCCCTGAGCTGGACCCAAGGGGAACATTGGGATAAATTGAAGTTCTTTTCAGGTTCACATTAGCCCCAAGTGTCGAGGAAGTTCATGAGGTGTGGGTCGGAAGGAACGGTCACAGATGTCACAGACAGGGTGAACGGGATGGAAACAAGCCCCAGAGGAGAAACCTTTCAGTGCACCCCCTTCTCATTTGGTGCCAGGAACAAACTGGAAATTCCCAGAATGTTTCGCTTTGTTTTTCCTCTTCAATATCTATGCCCTTCTCCGAACTCCTGGCATCTAACAAAAGCTACGAAAATCTGTTTTTAAGTCATCTCCTTATTCCTGCCTTCTCTGAAGATTCCAGAGAGAAAAAACAGAGTAGGGAGCAGGTGTTGGGGGCAGGGGAGGCTCTGCCAGCTTTCCGGTGTCTCTCCAGGAAAGAGGACAAAGGTGGGGTGTGGTCATGGGACGTCCAGATTACCTCACTAGAGCCGCTCAGGAATTATAGTTTCTGGAAAGGAATGTGGACGTGAGCTCGTTTGTTTCCACGTGGGACTCCTAGCCACAGTTGGCCCAGGGTCACCCCACTCTGCCAGAAGGCTTCCTTAACTTCCCCAGAACAGAGGAAGATTCCAAGAGGTCCCGGACTTTGGTTTAAGGCTGTCTCTAAACTTCCCCCTACACTGAAATTTTTTGGCTACCTTTGGAACTAAGAAATGAGGAAAATGATATATTCTAAAGGGCTGTGCTTTTCCCTTGCCAAACAACACCAGAGCAGTAATCATAATGATAATAATAATGGGGCTGGAGAGATTGCGCAGTTCTTGAAGATGTTGCAGAGGGCCCAAGTTCAGTTTCCAACACCCAGGTTGGGCAGTTTACAATCATCTATGGTTTCAGCTCTAGGGGATCTGTCTCCCTCTTCTAGCCTCTAGGGTATCTGTACTCACATACATACATACATACATACATACATACAGAGAGAGAGAAACATATATATATGTATATATAACTAAATAATAAACTAAATCTTTATAATAGTAGCCAAGAGTGGCAGTTTCAGCACAAGTGAGGCAAAGGCATGCAGACATGTGTGAGTTCAAGGCCAGTCTGGTTTATATAGTGAATTTCAGAACAGCCAGAGGCTGCAAAGTATGACATCGTCATCATCATATTAATAATAAAAACAATAAAGAGGTAATGATACGTTTCCTGGGTCCTTGCTATGTTCATCCCTTCCTAAACTTCTTATTTGCTACAGCCTTACACGGCAGATATGATGGAACCCACTCTGTAGATGCAGGAACAGGTTGGAATTTGCTCAAAGCCAATTCTGCGGAAAGGAAGAGAGCCTGTATTTGCCCCTCAGAATGAGGCTTCGGCACGGAAGGGAGGCAGAAAACCCCAACCTTGACAAAGTTTTTCACCATGGTCTAGGCTCTCTGAGATTCTCTGAGACCAGAGATTCCTGGCTCTTCTATTCAGAGGCCCAAAGAATTGACTCTTTAGAGGCAGTTAATCTGGGCTTTGCCGCATCTGGTTCCTTGGTAGGGGTTCTATGTCCAGCTGTGGATACGGTGGGTTACATGGGATCATATAAAGTCAGATCCTGTACTTTAGGCCCAGTCAGTCTTCTGGGGGCTCTCTAACCCAGCTCCACCATGGAGATCCTTACGAGTGCAGATCCAGGCTCTTGGCTCATGCAATCGCATATGCAAGGACAGAACAGAATAAGCAGTGCCCCCCCCCACCATCAATCACACGTGCACCCAAGAGCCCCTCATTTCCTGCAGACACAATGACTTTCCTTATCCAGCACAACAAAGGCTTTTTAGGGGAAGCCTGTGCCATCATTGCCAGCTATTTCCAGCCACTTGTAAGAATCCCTTTCATTACTCCTGGCTCCTGGCTGCCCTGACAATGTGGAAGGCTTTTCTGCAAGCACTCTCCTCTCTCCCCTGCTGCTGGGACGCGTGCACCTCAGCACCCCCGTCGCTCTTTCTGCTTTGCTCTCCCCTCTTCCTACTTTCTTTTCAAGGTGAAGATTGATCTCTGCCCAGCGGGTGCTGGGAAGTTTCCTTAGATGAGACTTTTATCTGCACCTGCCTCTGCGGGTGTTTTAATGGTGGTGCTCAATGCAAGGATGCATCCCCTTCCTGCCCACAGACTAGGAAAGTCCCTTTCAGACACATCAGTTCTGTCCATTCTAATGCCCTCACATACTTACCCACTGCCCTGTCTACTCTGGTGACTTTACCCTCCGCTATGATTTGAATGTAGTTTGTGTGTTCATGTGTTTGTGTGTGTATGTGTGTGTGTCTGTCTGTCTGTCTATCTGTCTATCTGTCTTTTGTGAACATATGTATGTGTGTATTCTCTGTATATTCTATATCTGTATGTGTGTTCATGTGTCTATGTATGTATATGTCTGTGAATGTGTACATATACGTGTGTATGTCCATGCGTGTATTGTAGGAGGCCGCTTGTTTGTTCCCCGACCACTCAGCAGCTCAGCCCTGAAATAACCACACAGAAACTGTATTAATTAAATCACTGCTTGGCCCATTAGCTCTAACTTCTTATTGGCTAACTCTTACACCTTAATTTAACCCATTTCTAGTAATCTGTGTATTGCCACAAGGCTGTGGCTTACCCAGTAAAGTTCTGTCAGGAGTGTCTGTCTCCGGAGGGCTACATGGCTTCTCTTTGACTCCACCTTCTTTCTCTCAGCATTCAGTTTAGTTTTCAGCACCTAGCTCTGCTCTACCTTATCACAGGTCCAAAACAGCTTCTTTATTAACCAATGGTGTTCACAACATAAAGTCAGGAATCCCACATCATGTGTGTGTTTGTGTGTCTATAAGGAACTGGACTAGCTAGCACCACAGCAAGTTGTTAGCATTTACAAAGCAAGTTTGGCTTCCTTAGCTGCTCCTTCCTCTGACACCAGCTGCTCTGCTCTGCTGCACATTAAGGGCCTGTAGTGCTTTGGATCTTGAGTGCTCCCACAAAGGCTTGCCCTTAAGCCCTTGATGCTTCCTAAAAGTGGTGGAATGTTTAGCGGTAGAGCATGGTGAGAGTTAGATCACAGGAAAATGCCTGCCTATCTGTCTGCTCGCCTGCCTGCCCGCCCATCTGCTTGTCTGTCTGCCTGCCTCCCCACCTGCCCACCTGTCCACCAGCCCACCTGCTTACCTGCTCACCTGTTGGCTGTTTGGCTGGTTACATTACATCTCCGCAGGAATGAAGCAAAGAACAATGAATGCTTTTGCTCACTGGCTCCCTTTTATACAATCCATGATCTCACCCAAGGGAATGGCGCCACCCACAGGGGCAGGTCTTCTCATCTCAATTAACCTGACCAAAAGAACATCTAGAGTCATGTATGTCTCTAGGTTCATCTCCCAGGTGACTCTTGAGCTCATCAAGGTGCAAGATTTGCCAGCACAGGTAGCATCTCAACCCGTCTCCTACGCAAGAAAGAAAAGTTTTCCTAGAAGCCCCTACTAGGCTTCCCCTCTTTCCCATTGGCCTCACTCAAATAGCATGACTACATCTAGTGCAAAGGAGGCTGGGGAATCCTGTACTTTGATTTCAGTCTTCCATAATCAGAGACTGTAAGGAGAAAGAAAAGGGTCAACAATGTATATCTGGCAGAAAAAAAATGGCTTGCAGCTACACATGACATAAGACTGAAGATTGCTCAAGCCATTTTAGACTGAGAAATCTAATAAAAAAAATAAGAAAAATAGTACACTTCAAACTGAGCCTAAACATTGCACTTTGGACCCAAGCTGGGCCAGTTTGGGGAAACCCAAGGCTGGAAAGCCCCGCTGCTGTAGAGACGGCACAGAGTCTCAGCAGGGTGACTCCCTGCTCTGTGCACAGCTAAACCATCAGTACCGGGAAGGAAGGTAGCACAAACCCTTGTGCAGTAAGGTGGAAGTGAGGAGGGTTAATATTTCAGTTTCTTCTGCTGTTAGAGATCCAGAGCAAGTCCCCCTCTCGGTCATCATGTGAGCACAGTGACCTTGGGCACATTTTCTCTGGGGTACAGATGAGGCTAAGGAGTAAAGAGCCCTTTCCAGACAAGCCCATCCTTTTTTCTAACCAGCTGAACTCAGTCCTCTGCTCTTGCACAACCGCCTGCTCCCACTGTCATTATGAGTCAAAGTGTCTCAGCTGAGCCAGTTGCTGGGGCTTTGGTCTCCCACACATAGGAAGCTGGAAAGTGACACTCTAGTCAAAACACAAGTTTGGCATCTCATAGGAAAAAGGAAAAGAGGAAAAAACCCAAACAAGATTCTCTCTGTCTCTGCCCATGTGTTTGTGGGAAAACAAACCCACACAAAGTATCAAAAGGCCACACTGGCCTGATTACATCCTAAGCCCAGGCCCGCCTTATAGCGTTGACCACATTCAAATATTTCACTTGGACAAATAATTTTTCATTCCCACGTACTTGTCTTTCATGTAGAAAAGTTACAGGAAGAGAATACTGTAGCACGAATTGGTCTTAATAATAAAAACTCAGAGTCAGATAGAGGGCTCGATGCTGAAGATCAGAGAAGCAAAGCAGCCAGCCCCTAGAGAGTTTTTACCTCTACTAATGCTCAGACCAACAGGGCGCCATTCTGTCCTCAGACTGCAGCCTCAGACTGCACTGCTCCTCAGACTGCATTCTCTCCAGTCTCCTCCCACCTTACATTCCTCTCTGCCCAGCCATATCCCTTCTGTCTTCACCTCCCTAGTGCTGGAATTAAAGGTGTGTGATCCCAAATGCTGGGATCACCTTTCTGTGAGCTCGTTTCTCTTTTAGACTGGCTCAATTTCATGTAGCCCAGGGTGGCCTTGAACTAACAGAGATCCATCTGTCTCCCGGGTCCTGGTATTAAAGGGGTGTGCTACCACTGCCTGGCCTCTAGTGGCTTAGCTCTGCACTCTCATTTTCAGCCAAGCCTTATTTGTTAAAACACAAACAAAATATCACTACAGAATATACTCTTTCATTATGCTTGCAGTGTTTGGAAACAATCTTGGGAAATGAATCCTGGCCTCTGTGAGCTGAGGCTATTTCCATTTAGTCACCTAACCACCTGCCTACTCATCTACCTAAGCACTTGTCTGTCTATCCATCTATCCATCCACCAGTTTGTCCATCTACCTACTCACCAGTCTACCTATCCACCTACCCACTATTCATCTATCCATCCACCCATCCATCTGTTCATTTTTCAACCTCCCCCTGCCTTTCCATTTACCTATCCATGCAGCCAACTCTCCTTCTAATAAAACAGTCATTCACCTATATATTTCCTTATAAATCCACCTATCCATCCGCATATCCAACTATCCTTCCATCAAGCCATCCATTCATGTAACAATTCTTTTGGAGGTGTCTCTATTCTTCATTCTTCTTTGCCTAGAAATAATGCACTTTTCCCTTTCTGTTTTGTTTTGGTTTGTTTTTTTTTGTTTTTGTTTTTTGTTTTTGTTTTTGAGACAGGATCTCCTATGTAGTCCTGGCTAGCCTAGAACTCACTCTATAGACCAGGCTGGCTTCTGGCTTTCAGACATTGACCTGCCTCTGCCTCCTGAGTGCTGGGTTAAAGACATATGCCACCATGTCTAACCACTTCTTACTTTTAAGTCCGTTTTTCACAAGGAATGCCTTTCCCCCACCAATCCCTAAAATCCACATGGAACTCTCTCTCTCTCTCTCTCAGGTCTTCCATGGACCTTCCTTTGAGACAGCAATGTTAGATTCCACTTTAATTTTTACACTTTATGTCCCTTTTTTATGGTATAATAAATTGCTGCCTTCTGCATCTCTTCAATCATGTTGCATTGCTCCTATCTCTGGTGATTGAAATATTCTGCAGTATTTCTTATCTCTCCGAGTAAATTGCGAACTTTGTGAGATGAGAGAGCTGGTTTGCAGTCCTTTGCAACCTCCCTCCACAGCTGGTGTCTTACCTAATAGGATGCAAATTTTAGGCACTCAGCAAATGTACTACATTGATTGGAGGCACAGTCTTCATACTTGATGTGGGGATAATATTGGCATTCTAGAAGTAATGTGAGATTTTGGATATGAAAGAGCTTCACGAACAGCAAAGTCTTGAATATGTTATTATTATGAATAATATCACTTTATTTTAGTAAGAGCAAATACAGTCATTAGCCATAAGTTACCTACAACCCAAATGACTAAGGATATATTCAGTGAGTAACTTGCTAGTACTTACAGGATCTTCACATTCCATACAAAGCAGAGGAGCTACAAAGATAGCATGCGTTTTATCCCTGTCCTCAGGGAGGCCATGTTTTAGCAATAAGAGAGAGGCAAAGCACTTGTGATTGTACCTGGTTCTGCAGAAGCAACACAACACAGACACATGACGTTCAGAAGCACTTAGGGACTCTTTGATTCTGCCTGCAAGGATCAGGAAAAGGATCCACTGGAAGATTATCATTTGAGTGGAGCTTGGGAGATGAATAGAAGCATAGCAGATGGAGAAAGGATAAAAGCATGCTACAAAAGAAACAGCACGGATGTTCTGGCTGTGTAGGGGAAATGATGTAGGGCTGTCTGACAGTAACTTAAGGTACTGAGTAGGGAAAAACAGACAGCAGATTCTGAGTATTTGGGCCTGGTACATGAACACAGGTGTATTACAAGCTCTATGAGCCATGTGAAGGACTGTGACCTTGGTTCCAGTGACTGCAAAAACACAGAGGAAGAAAAATGAGTAATTTGCATTTCAGCTAAATGGCTACCAGGGCCATTGCTTTCCTTCAAATAGCTGCAACTCATTAAGGTTAGTTTTGGGATGGGCATAGCATCCCAGCACGTGGGGCAGTGAAGTCAACATATCCCACTGAGTTTAAGGCCAGTCAGAGACTTATAACAAAACTATGTGTACAAACAACTGGCTTCAGTGATGAGGACAAGTATTACCTCCATGAAGTGGAAGTTTAGAAGGGGCACTCTGGACAGCATCACTGGTCCCTCAGTAGCCTATGGGCCTTCCGTGTCTCCACTCTGCAAACTCTGCAAACACTTACTATCATTATTTTGAATGGTTTCAAGATGACAGTTCTAGTGACACATCCAAACACAAATTCCAAAGCATCTCCCATTCCTTCAACCCATCACATCTCACTCAACACACCACCATCTCACTCAACACACCACGTCTCACTCATCACACCACATCTCACTCATCACACCACCATCTCACTCAACACACCACGTCTCACTCATCACACCGCATCTCACTCATCACACCACATCTCACTTATCACACCACCATCTCACTCATCACACCACGTCTCACTCATCACACCACGTCTCACTCATCACACCGCATCTCACTCATCACACCACGTCTCACTCATCACACCGCGTCTCACTCATCACACCGTGTCTCACTCAACACACTGCGTCTCACTCATCACACCGCATCTCACTCATCACACCACGTCTCACTCATCACACCGTGTCTCACTCATCACACTATGTCTCACTCATCACACCACGTCTCACTCAACACACCACATCTCACTGGGTCACATAGCCCTCTAACAAGATACAGGCATTTTCCATGGCTGCCTTGAGCAGGCTGGAGATAGAAGACCATTTGAAAAGACGCTGAAGATTACTGGCATAGAGTAATAGTACCATGAGATGTGTCTGTAGACATGAAGAAGGAGTGGATTTAAGATTCATCTTGTATGTGTAAAGAGACTTGGCATTCCATGTTCCACAGAGAAGCCAGGAGTGGTTTCAAAAGAGAGTGGTGAGTTTTAAATCTTGGGTAACAGGGTGATGAGTGTCTCCCTACTGGGGATGAGTGTTTGAGTAGTCATTTGGCATAGTTCCAAGGTCTACCTGACAAGGACTGAAAACAAGAGAAAGGAACTTTCCCATCATTATCTTTTCTCAGAGTCAGTAAGGAGACTCTGGGATGATCTGACTCCAGTGTCATGTCACCTGTCACCTGTCCCCCATCACTTACAGGCTAAGACACTTAATGGGCTTGGTCTCCTCACTCATGAGATGGTTATTATGCCTAGCTTGGGGGTTGTTATGACAAAGGCTAAGCAAAATAGCTTAGAAGAAGCTACTTTGCAGATGGGGTATTGTAACATTATGAGAAAATCTTGGGTCCTCACCATAGTTCAGTCACTCTTATATGATCTCAGTCCAATTATTGAATCTACCAAATGGGAGCAATACTCACTCACGGGGTTATGGGGAGAACTTGATGTGCCAAGTGCTGGAATGGAATGTGGCTGCTGTGACTATCCACATGACAGAGTCCTCTTCTAAAGAAGTAGAAAACTCTCAGTACGCCTGAACGCTGAGGCATGGCAGCTGCCTAGACTCGGTCAATGGTCAATCAGATATGCATGTGCTCAGGCTGTGAATAAGGATGAGGAGGATAACAGGGGCAAGAAAGGTACCAAGGATTCTTTTAAGATCTCTAGTGATGTTTCAGAGGCCATGGTGGTCTTAGTGATGACCTCAGTGTCCAGTGTCCAGGACAAAGGGGTCAGTGGTATACTCTCTGGGTCTCTGAATTTAATGGCATAGGCAACAGCAAGTGTTGTGGACTGATTTATGCTGCTTGTTGTCTACAAAACACCATTTCAATCCTACTTGCTCACTTTACCTAAGTGTCCGATCTTTCTGAGAAGTCTACACACTACTCCTCCACACAGAAATTTTTTTTTTTTTTTTTGGTTTTTCAAGACAGGGTTTCTCTGTGGTTTTGGAGCCTGTCCTGGAACTAGCTCTTGTAGACAAGGCTGGTCTTGAACTCAACAGAGATCCACCTGCCTCTGCCTCCCAAGTGCTAGGATTAAAGGCGTGCTCCACCACCGCCCGGCCCACACAAAGATTTTTAAAACTGATTTAATCAGTAATTTTTCTGAATTTCTGACTGGGATTCGAACTGCCAAGGTACCAACCCCTATGCCCACTGTTATTGGAAATTAGGAGTAATTCCTTTTTCCTGTTATTTCTTTGTCCTCAGCTTCTCTTCTCTTCCACCCAAGTTTTATCCTAACTAGTGGTGTCCGATGGCAGCACTCCAGTTTGTAAATAACCATGACAGTGAGGAAGAAGCAGGGACAGCTCAGAAGCAGAAGAGGAAAAGCAGAGAAACTGAACGAATCATTATGTAGTTAGTGTTACAGCGCTGTAAACAAAAATGCCTTTGAGAACAACTTGAAGGAGGGAGGATTTCTTAGGCTCACAGTTTTGGAAACTTTGGTCCATGGTCACTGGGATCCATGTTCCAGACACTATTGTAAGGCAGAGAGTCATGGTGGCAGGAACATGCAAGAAGGTATACACAAAGAGACAAATAAGAAGGAGAAAAAAAGCAGTAAAAAGGGAACAGGTTAAGACACAGTTCCCAAAGACACAGCCCTAGGGATTTACCTCCTCCAATCAGGCAGGAAGTTTTACCACTTCCCAATAATTTACTTGAATTTTGAACCTGTCCTTGGGTTATATAGTTCATCATATCAGAACCTTAATAATCTGATAAACTCTGGAAACTTCACCACAGACACATTCAGACACATCATTCACTAATCTCCCCGGCATTTCTCAATCCAGTCAAGGTGGCAGTCAACATTAACTACTTACCACACATGGTAAGCACCCTTTGGGTTTCATGAACCAATGGACCCCAGAGACCTGACCAAATACTGAGGAGAGATAGAATATGAAAACATGTATTGGTTCATGAAAGCTTTTCCTGGCTCATGAGTACAGTGACAGAGCAGGCACCAGAGAGCTTTGAGAATTCATTCTTGGCGCTCTTTGGTGAACATTGATACCACTATCAGCAAAACACTGCAGTGTGGCTCAAAGGGAGAAAATTCTGTGGTCCTTAGTAACCCAGAATTCACTTAGTCCACATGTTCCCTTCTTCAGGTCCCATATAGACCATTCCCAAAGACAACCAGAGCGTGCAGTTGTCCATCATCAGCTACACAGCTCTTGCTTCATCCTTTGGCTCCTGAGAATAAGGTGATGAAACAATGCCATTTGTTGTTTCTGGATCCAGAGTTCATGCCTTAGCCCTATTCCTCCTCCTTTTCCTCTTCTTCTTCCTCCTCCTCTTCCCTCCCACCTTGGTAAGGTTGGTAATGTTTACCCTTACCCAAGTCAATCTTCAGAGTCTTGTTAAACAAACTTTGAATTTTGGATGAAGTGATAGCATAACCTTTTTTTTTAATTTATTTATTTATTAAAGATTTCTGTCTCTTCCCCATCGCCGCCTCCCCTTTCCCTCCCCCTCCCCCAATCAAGTCCCCCTCCCTCGTCAGCCCAAAGAGCAATCAGGGTTCCCTGTGGGAAGTCCAAGGACCACCCACCTCCATCCAGGTCTAGTAAGGTGAGCATCCACAAAACTGCCTAGGCTCCCACGAAACCAGTAGGTACAGTAGGATCAAAAACCCATTGCCATTGTTCTTGAGGTCTCAGTAGTCCTCATTGTCCACTATGTTCAGCCAGACCAGGTTCTTAGAGAAGCTAAATAAGAAGGAGAACCCAAAGAAAATCATATAGGCATCCTCCTGAATATTAACCTTCATCAGGTGATGAAAGGAGACAGAGACAGAGTCCCACAATGGAGCACCGGACTGAAATCTCAAGGTCCAAATCAGGAGCAGAAGGAGAGAGAGCACAAGCAAGGAACTCAGGACCGCTAGGGGTGCACCCATACACTGAGACAATGGGGATGTTCTATCGGGAACTCACCAAGGCCAGCTGGCCTGGGTCTGAAAAAGCCTGGGTTAAAACTGGTCTCGATAGCATAACCTTTAAAGGCAGGTAGGACTAGATGAGCCCAGCATCTATATCCTCCTGAGCGTTTCCTGCTGCCTAGACTCCTAGACATCTTTTGTTCTGTCATTTTCTAAGTCTGATTCCCATGACTTACTTCTATGAGGCACCCCCAGACCCCCAATATTTTTTCTGCATGTATACACTGGAATCTGTTTATCTCCCAATGCTGATGGTGATCCCATCACCATTACTGATTATCAGGGAGTTCTCTTATCCAAAGGAGCTCTCCCTCCAGCCCATCTCACTGTGTCCTAAGGCTGTTTACTGGAGCCATGTTAGCTTTCTATATTTTACAGCCATTCAGACATTCAGAAAAATGAAATGTATTTTCCACTGGTTGCCTTTCAAAGAAATAAATAGCCCCGACTTCCCAAGAGTTCCTTACAGACATAGTTTCCAAATTCATCAGCATCTTAGTGTCTTGCTCCAGAACATTAAAGTGTGGCCATTGCCCCAACACAAGACGCACATGAAGAGACTCATGCATAATTCAAGTTTCCCAGCTCCTATTTTAGGAAACAATCACTCCTTCACATGTTGTATTATATTAATATATTATCAACTCAAGGTATTTCTTTTAAAGTTCAACACTACTACTTTAAAAGTAGCATAATAATATATGTTTATAGAAAATTGAAAAATTAATTTAAAAAGATAAATAAAAAAGTTAAATAAAAACTGTGTCACCCCACCTACAGGTGATAATTTCTATGAACATACATTTGTAAAATCCAGACTATTTTATGTGCCTAGGTCTGTGGTATTACTGGGTCTTGAGGAAGGTTGTTTCCTAATTTTCTGAAAAATCACCACACTGACATCCAAAGGGGTTGTACCAGCTTGCATTCCCACAAGCAATGCAGAAGTGTTCCCTTTTCCCCACAACCTCTCCAGCATAAGTTGTCATCAGTGTTTTTGATCTTGGCCATTCTCACAGGTGTAAGATGGAATCTCAGAGTTGTTTTGATTTGCATTTCTCTGGATGGCTAAAGATGTTGAGCATTTCCTTAAGTGTCTTTCAGCCATTTTAGATTCCTCTGCTGAGAGTTCTCTGTTTAGGTCTGTACTCCATTTTTTTATTGGATTTTTTGTTCTTTTGGTGACCAATTTCTTGAGTTCTTTGTATTTTTTGGAGATCAGACCTCTGTCTGATGAGGGGTTAGTGAAGATCTTTCCCATTCTGTAGGCTGTCGTTTTGTCTTGTTGACCGTGTCCTTTGCTTTACAGAAGCCTTTCAGTTTCAGGAGGTCCCATTTATTAAGTGTTTTTCTCAGTGTCTGTGCTATTGGGGTTATATTTAGGAAGTGATCTCCAGTGCCAATGCGTTCAAGTGTATTTCCCACTTTCTCTTCTATAAGGTTCAGTGTAACTGGCTTTATGTTGAAGTCTTTGATCCATTTGGACTTGATTTGTGCATGGTGATAGATATGGGTCGATTTTCATTCTTCTACATGTTGATATCCAGTTATGCCAGCACCACTTGTTAAATATGTTTCCTTTTTTTCCAAATGTGTTTTTCTTTTTCTTTTTTTTTT
>NW_026068017.1:6484788-6501593 GCF_014885135.2 Alexandromys fortis | reverse complement strand
TAGTTTTTTCTCTCCAAACTGCTTCCTGCTGAATAGGGGCGTCGTTAATTAGGTCGTTCATGATATAACCTGTGTGCTAGTTTCATCTCAGTTGGCAATTGAGCGAAGCAATTTTTTGAGGGTTTTCACAGCAACCTTTTAGGAGGGTTTGGTCTATCATACCAAATTGGAATAGATGCAATCCACAGGGTCACATCCTCTGTGAAAACAAAAGAAGGACAGGGAGGATCTTAACCTGCGTCTGTCTGGAGCGGGAGAATCATGGTGACCCAAATGTGTTTTTCTTAAACATAGCCTTTAACCATGTATTAACAAATTATCTTCAGAAATCAAATTTCAGTTCTAGCCTCATATCATAAAAGGTCTAAGATTACTGGAATTTTCTAATGAGATTTTATACAGCCAGTTGTCCCTCTCCTATAATTGGCTTTAAAGCTGGGATTTTTCTTTTCTCCCCAGTGCTAGCGATTGAACCCAGGGACTTGAATATCCTAGGCAAGCATTCTACCACTGAGTCACAGTAACTGGTTGTAAACTTAATAGAAGACTTTCATCTTATCTGCTTGGCTCCAGTCCCTCATTGCACCTGTTGATATTACATGTATGGTTAAACCTCATATCTAACTACACATCCTTCCTGGTCTTCTACTATTTTCAACTCTGACCCACAGTGACACTGTCATATATGTCCGTGCAAGTTAGAAACACCATTGTTAAACAGAGAGCAAAGCCAGCTCTACCAGGCGTACCCCCATCTGAGCGATCGTCAATCTGCAAACCACCCGCCATCTCTAGTGACACATCACATCTCACCAGCCCTTCTCAAGGACCCTCAGTCCTGTCCACATCAACAGCTAATGAGTCAATGCCTTGCATTGTACTTAACTCCCATGACAGCCAATAATGGCTCTGACTGGCCAATACCTAGACTGTGCTAGTAGGTACCCCCTACCCTGAGGAAACAAATTGCAAGAGACGTCATATTTGTGTCATTATTTTTAGGAAATAAGATGTCTCAGGAGAACTGAAGTCCAACTCCTACCTCTCTCCACCTTCAAAGAAAACATTCCTCTGTGTGTTATACTTTTGGTATACTTGAATGTATTCATAAATAATATGCAGCACAGTTAATCTTAGAGATACATAGCTGTAACCTTAGCATTTGGAAAGCTGAGGCAGGAGGGCTGTGAGTTTGAGGACAATATAAACTATAAAGCAAGACCCTATCTAAAAAGGACCAAAATTGATGATGATGATGATGATGATGATGATGATGATGATGATGATGAAAAGATAATAATAGTATATGCCACTAGGTTTTGCATTTGAAAATTTTGCATAAGTGTGTCATCATGACTCTCTCCATATTGGTTTGGGGGCGCATGCATTTTGGTGCGTATAGGTCAGACCCATTCATTTTTTAGCAGCTTGGTAGCATTCCACTTTAAAACTCAGTGCTGAAAGAGAAATTGCCACATAGAGCATGGCAGCAAATCTTCCCAGGTTCTTTATGTGCATAGTCAGGGATTCCTGATATAGATAGGCACATAGTGTGACCTCTGGACCACAAGGCTCATGCATCAACTTCACATGATTCCCTTGCTCTGCAAGACAGTCCACCAGTGTGATTAACCACTGAGCCATGTCTCCAGCTTTTGATCACGGTGTTTTTTTTAAATACTAGAGATTTAAAATTTGATATTATAATTTTGACATATTTTTACTTTATAATTTAAGCTTTTTTTCCAAATATTTATCTTCACTTTTATTTATGTGTGTGAATGCATGCACACACACTTGTGTGGGTACCCTCCAAAACCAGGAGGGAGCAGTAGATCCCCTAGACCTGGAGCTCACTTGACATAAGTTCTGGGAACTGAACTCTGGTCTAGAAGAACAACAAGAGCTATTAACTGCTGGACTGGAGAGCCGGTCCCTAATATAAACTCTTTTACCTGGTTTATAGAATCTTTTACTACCTCAGTAGAAAAATGTCTTCTTGTTTGCCCTCAAATATTTTTAGTTCTATCCTTTTATTGTCAATTATTTAGTCAATCTAGACATACTAATTGAATTGATTTAAATAAAGCCTCTCTTCTAGATCTCTTGATTGTAATTTACTTTTAAAATAAGTTGTTATGATTTTTTTTATGTTTTTTTGAGGTGGGTCTCGCTATGTAGCTCAGGCTGTCCAGGAGCTCACAATCCCCCTTTAAATGCTGGAACAACAGGTGCGCACCATGGTACTCAGCTTTATTGTATGCTTTCTCTGCTTGAGGGTTTGTTCTTGGCAACAATCAGAGGAAAATAAATATTTTTATTTGCCTTAATCATCATCATATTAGACATGATGGAAATGCCCCAGTCTTGTTTCCTGAATTGCTGCAAACACTGGAATAGGTTGTAGCCTCTAGTCTTTCCCTTGTGCATCTGACTCTGTCACCTATCCTGAGAACTCCTTCCCCAAAATCTTAGTCCAAAGTAGAGGCAGCTGTCACTATGGAAATTGACCATCACTTGCTATAGTTTGCATCTGACTTGCTGTCCTCATCTGAACATACATAGAAATTTAATCTCCACTGTGAGACCTTAAGAAGGTAGAAACTTAATTCAACTACAGTGTTTGCAGGTGGGACCTTTGGGGAGTAATTTAGGTTAAAGTGGCCAGAAGGCTGAGGCCTTAAGACTGTGGCTTTATAAGAGGAGGAGTTGGTGGAGCTATTAATAGAACACTGTCTTCTATCTGACACCCCAAGCCACTACAGAATTCTCTGTAGCACAAAGAACCTTGCCAGATACAGACGCCGTGTCTCAAACATCCAAGCCTTATAAATTACCCAGTCTGTGATACTCTGTTTCAGCAATAGAAAATTAGATAAGACATTTTTGGTACTCACTTTCCAGCCTCTCTTGCTCCAAGGATATGCACATGATCAAGGATCTGCCAATCCAAATATATTACTCTAGTCTCCAGCCAGAGACCTCAAATCTTAGTGCCCATAAGTATCACTATTGTGTCTTATTGAAACCAGTTTCCTAAGTATCACCCCCAAAAGTCTGATGCAATAAGTCTAGGTGAGACATTCATATTCACAAGCCTGACACATTCCCATGTGATGTTTGAAATCCCAGGTGGAAGACTACAGTGCAGACAGAGCAGCTATCCTGGTCATCCAAGTGTGTTCCTGAGATGGCAGAGTGGCTTTTGTGGCCTGTATTTGTAGGGTATGCTGATTTAGTTTGGTGGTAGGATTTGGGGTGTGGTTATTGGCTAGGTTATTGCTAGTATCAGTCCTCTGAACCCCTGACAATCTGTATTACCCCCACTTCTTCTAAATAGAGTTTATTGCTGTTTAAATTGCATCAGAATTAGTTTTTATTGTTTGCATCAAAGAATACTGGTCGATCCTGACCTGGGTATGTAGCTGAAGACCTTGAAAGGCTGATCCTCCTCCCTCTACCACCTGTGGTGTGGGAGGTCCTTCTGTCTGTGTGTTGCTTTTTTTGGTTAGTGAACAAAGAAACTGACTTGGCCTGTAGATAGGGCAGAACTTAGGTAAGCAGGGAAGATGGAACTGAATGCTGGGAGAAAGAGGGTGAAGTCAGGGGACGCCATGGATCCGCCACCTGAGATAGCCGTGCTGAGATTTTGCTGGTAGGCCACGACCTTGTGGTGATATACAGATTAATAGAAATGGGTTAAATTAAGATGTAAGAGTTAGCCAAAAAGAAGCTAGAGCTAATGGACCAAGCAGTGATTATGTCGGTTCTGGGAGGCTGAGACGAACAAGCGGTTCCTTGCAACACACCTGAGTGCCAGGGTTACAGGCATCCACCTCCTTGCCTGGTTTACAAGGTGCTTGGTGCTTAAACCTAGGGCTTCTTGCTGCATGCTAAGCAAGCACTCCGCCAACTGAGCGGAACTCCTGCCCAGTGCTTTTCTATACATACACTGTTTATGGGAGATCGTATTGCAGGGGCAGACTGCTTTGTAACTTTCCCTGATTCTCTCCAGCTATATAAGTAAAGACTTCCTTCTGTCAAAAGTATTCCACAATTCAGTTTGCAATAGCAGCAGAGCCTGCAGCATAGGATTAACTGTGATTTATTGACCTTATTGCTGATGTTTGATGTGCAGGTTGACTTAAATTGTTCACTGTTATAAATAACAGTGCAAAGTCTGACTCTAAATGGCACATTCTGAATTGGTTAGGGGCTCTTCCTACAGCCTCTCCACGGTCTCAAAAATTCTTTCATTTAACAAATGTTCTTGAGTTTCCCATACATGGTGCCCCATTTGAGACACTGAGGGTAAAGAAGTAAGTAAAATAGATAAAGACCCCTATAAATGAGAAATGAACATAATAGAACACATTCATGGCAAACATATGGTCTAACTAATAAAATGCCAATAACAAAACAAGAATGATGGCAGGACTGTTTTTAAATGTTTGTCATCTGGTAGACGCAGTTCTAAACTCAGATTCTATCATTGTCTCCATCTTCCCCGCAAAGGCCCTGTTTCTCCTGCCCGTCCATCACTGCAGGCAGAACTGCTGTCAATCAGTTAAGTTGACCCCTTCCCAAAGCCGAAGAGCTTGACAGGAGGGAGCAAAAGGAAGACAGAGAAGTTGTTTTAGTTAAGAAAGTAGTAAATCAGGGCCTGAGCGACTGCAGGAAGAGAACCAGGGCCAGGATTGGTCAAGAAAGCAGTCAAGAACATGTGCTAATAAAGGAAGTGGGCCAGGACCCAGGCTTATGGGACTTCACTTTTGTTGTTGACCAAGAAGGAATGAGACAAAGTCTCCATGAGAGCACAGGACAATTTTCCTTCTACCCGCTGACAAGTGCTAGGTCATATCTTGTTCAGGAATATGTTGAGAAAATACAATCAATATGAAACCCACTTAAAAGGACAAAAAGAAAAAAATGCATTCTTGAGCCCAGAGCAAAAGTGCCCATTTCTAGATCAATAGAAAGGAAAATGTCAGGAAACGTTTATTGCGTGCACTGTAGGGCACAAGAAGGCAAGGACTTCGGAATCATGACATCATTAGGCAAAAACAGATGCACATGGAAGGCGACAGACTGGGATTAATAAAAGTAGCATTCCAGAGGCAATAAAGAACGATCATGAAGAAACAGAACAATGAGATTAAAATTCATAAAATTCATAATACTCTCACATCGGGCAGAATCAAGTCTACTCCAAAAATAATAGAAGCAGAAAATATCATATATTGGTGGGAAAGTGGAAAAATTAGAATTCTTGTGCATTCCTTATGGGAAAGATGTTCTGACACCATTCACTATGTCTACGGGTGCCCAACTGCAGGGGCAGACTTTCTTAGGCTAGAATTTCATACAAGGTTTATACTCTGATGCAGGGCATCCAAACCTTGTTGATCAATAGAATTGCTTGAGATATATATGATAAATGTGTGTGTGTGTGTGTGTGTGTGTGTGTGTGTGTGTAGATATAGTTTAGTTGGGACGATTGCCTGCCATGCATGAAATCTGGAGTTTGATTCCAGAATCACATGAACCAGGTGTCTCAAGATGACAGCGCTCAAAGAAAGGAAGTAGAAGGGTCAAAAGTTCAAGGTCAGGTCTTGGGAAATGGCTCAGCGGTCAAAAGCACTGACTGCAATCCCCAGCACGTATATGATAGCTCACAGTTATCTGTGTATCTCAAGGCCCAGGAGATGCAGTGCCCTCTTCTGGCTTCCACTTTCACTACAGCCATATGGTGCACAGACCCACATACTGACAAAACACCCATACGCATAAAATAAAATGAAAAAACATTAAAGAAAGAGGAAAAAATATATTTTTTAAGTTTAAGGTCATCTTCAGCTACAGGGAGAGTTTGTTGTCAGCTTGAGTTACCCAAGACTCTGCTTCAAAAAAAATTTAAATAGAATAAAATAAAATATAAGCCAGAGTGCCAATGCTAAAGAGATGGCTCAGCAGGAAGAGCGATTGCTGGTCTTGCAGAGGACTTGAGTTCAGTTCCCAGGACCACATGGGTAGGCTCACAATCACCTGTAGCTCCAAATCCAGGGGACCCAGCACCCTCTTCTGTCCTTTAAGGGCACCTGCAAACAAAAGAACATACCCACCCAGCTACATATAATTAAAAATAAAATGTAAAAAGCAGCTTGACAAACCAGACCCTCTACCAACAACAGCCCAGCATCTTGGAAGTCCACCTGCCCCTAGTTTTACCAGCACCATGATCCAATGCATGGCCAAGGTTGGGAATGGCTGCTCTAGAGCCATCCCTACACAGTGCACAGAACGACATCCCCCAAATGCGCCACAACAACACTGTTCATAACTGCAAGAACCCTGAAATTTTCCACTTCCCACATGCATAGTGTGGCCACACCCTTCTATAAGGATGAGTCTCACAACAGTGCTGGGTGATTCACAGGGAAAGCCAGATGCACAACTCAATCTCATCTTCATACTGTAAATCTTCACACAGCTAGACAACACATTGTATAAGAAGAATTGATTGCCATGAATTTATTGGCCTACTACAGAAAATTCAAGGGGACAATATCACAGCTTGTGGGATAGTAGTGACGAGGGAGGAGGAGGTTTCTAAGATACACTGTTTAGATGCCTAAACCAATTATGATAGCTTACGTTTTACATGTATGTGATAAATACATGTAGGTTAGGGATGCAGCTCAGGGTGAAAGTGTTTGCTCAGCAAACAAACCCTCTGTTCAACCCCCAGCATTTAATAAATAAGTAAGCAAACAGTATTTTGTCTTTTTTAATTATTTAATTAAATGTTGAAAGACAGAATTTTAAATTCTTAAAATTATGAATACACGTGCATAGGAGCCCACTGGAGAACCAGCCAACCAGGGCATGCTGGAGTCCGCATCCTCAGATACTATCTTAGCTACTTTCCCATTAAGAGACATCAGGACCAAGGCAAGTCATGAAAGGAAGCTTTTAACTGGGACCTTACTCATGGGTTCAGAGTGTCAGTCCATGGCCTTCATGCCAGGCAGCATGGTAGCACTCAGGCAGGCATGACGCTAAAGCAATAGCAGAGTGTTTACATCTTATCTACAAGTTGGAGGCAGAGGGAGAGACTGGGCCTGGCATGGGCTTTTGAAACCTTAAAGCCTACCCTAAGTGACACACCTCTTCCAACAAGGCCACACCTCTTCATCCTTCCTAAACTGTCTATCACCTAGAGACCAAGCATTCAAATGTATGAGCTCATGGGGGACCCTCTTATTCAAATGGCCACAAACGCTGTGTGAAATTATAAGATTGTCATTTTAATATGTTAAGTGTGGGGGTAATTACGTCTGCCAAAATTTCATAACCAATATAGTACAACCATCCAAGCAGGTTACTGGGTCTGAGACCAGGGAGAAGTAAGGGGGGGGGGGGAGGAAGAAGAGACAAAGGACAAGGATCATCTTTGAGAGGAAGCTGAATTCCTTACAAATTATAACTTTATCCACCACCTGATTTGACGAAATATAAGGATTCTGGCTCATCTTCTAAAACTGATGGACCCCCAAAGGAGGTGCCTGTGAGGCAGGAGAGTGAGGCTGGAAGCAAGGGCACAAACCCCTCTGCTGGAGTCGCAGACCAGCAGCTGGTAGCTTCCTGTGAGTGGTGGTGGATACCTGGGTACCGGAAGCATCACAGCCCATCCCTCCAAATAGAGGGGAGCCTATCCTAGGTAAGTGTGGGCTGATCCTAGAGAGCCATGTCTGGAGAGAGTGAGGGGTACCCTTGCTGGAGGCTGGAGAAACAAGGGTTCGGCCTTTGAGGTCTACCTGTCCCATGACCTTGGACAGAGTCACACTGGCTGTCACTTTTACCAAATAGCGCAGTGCACTGTGACCCAGGATGCTAAGCTGAGTGAAGAAAACCAAGTGAACACAGCCGGACTGTACAGGGGTTCGTCAGGCAGTGATACCTGGCCTTACAGAAAAGAAATTGGTCTTTTTCATCCAGGCAAGGGGACTCCGGGGCAGGTTAGAGGGCTCGGGAAGTAGTGGGAAGAACAAGGAACAGACCCATGCTGGAACGCTTAACCTCTGAGCCTGCACCCCCACGTCAGACAGAGACAGAGGATAAAAATATCTGAATGTCATGAAATGTTTACCCAAAATGAAACTTAGGAACTGGAAGTAACCAGACAGGACTGATATTTATAAAATTGGACTAACTTCAGTTTTTCCACTGCTGAGGCTGAAGGTGGGGGGGTTTTTTGGAGAAAGGAAGTGAATTATAAAATTAAAGCCAATTTTTTTTATTTTTTGATACGGTAAATTGAACCTAAAGACTCACCGGCACTAGCCATATTTTACTTTTCATTTGGAGACAAGGTCTCCCCAAGTCATCCAGGCTGGCCTTGAACTTACTCTCACCCAAGCAGGCTTTGAATTTAGAATCTTCCCTGACTCAGTCTCCCTAGTAGCTGGGATGACAAGTCTATGTCATCAGGGAAGGATACAGAAAACTTTTTTGTTGCTGTTTTTGTTTTTGTTTTGAGACAGGGTTTCTCTAAGTACCATTGACTGCCCTGAACTTGCTGAACACTTGGCTCTGTCCCCCTGCTCTCCCCCCACCCCCACCCACCGAGGACTGGGATCAAAGGTGAGCATGTACCACCACTCCTGGCTCAAGCAAACTTCTTGCTGGCACATGGCAAAATGAGGACCTTTATGTTAGATTAAAGCTGTTGCCCTCCTCCTGAAGGCTCAGGGGGACAAGAATCCCATCCCTCAACACCTTTCGCAAACAAAGATGCAGATTTCTGAAACTTGTTTAGGATTCCCCTGCCCTTTCCCAAATACAATACCTTCTTAGTTGCTAGGCCAACCGGGTCTTATGCAACTTCCTGTGGTGACAGAATGTCCTGTATCAATGTTATGATAGCCGCTGGCCACATGTGGGACATGGTTTTAAATTTTATTGAATTGTAATTCATTTAAATGTCAATCGCTGAGTGTGACTAATGCCACCACATTGAGTCAACCTAATTACAATCTTTTTTATTTTTCCTCCTTAACTTGTGAAAATCTGGCTTTCTAGCTTTGGAGCACAGCTTGTCTTTTGGCTGTTGACTATTGCAAACTCTAAACTATCAGGGTCAGTAGGCATGATGGTGCATACTTTTAATCCCAGCACTAGTCAGGCAGAGACAGGAGGCTTTCTGTGAATTCCAAGCCAGTCTGGTCTATAAAACCAGTTCCAGACCAGCCAGACTTGCTGGTGATCATAAAGTAGCAAGGTCATTTTGGGTCTCTGGTGCTTCTACATCATTCATTCATTCCTTCCAGAGTCCAGTTCAGAATGTCAGTCACAACGACGTTTGCATGAGGAAGTGTGGAGTCTTATCTGGTAGTAGGATGGAATTACTAAAACTGCACACTGAAATAGTCACAGACAAAAGCGACATGGTACCGACTGTGTGCTCTAGATATTGCAGTGGGGAGCAGATGAAGGAACAAGGTTGGCTGGTAATTGTCGGAGTTGTGGGATGGGTTCTTGGGAGTCCCTTAGGCTGGCTCTCTACTTTATATATGTACTTTATATTTGTAGAGTTTGAAACTGGAATATTCCCTAAAAGCCCTCTGTGTGTCAAAGACTTGGCTGCCAGCCTGTGGAGTTATTAGTAAGGGGTAGAGCCTTAAGGAATCTAATGCAAAGCAAATAAAGTCATTGGGCCGTCTTTGCAGGGGAGGTTTGTAGTCCAGTCTCTTTCCCTTCCTCCTTCTCTCGCTCCCTGATTTCTAACATCCACAGGGAGGTGAATAAGCCCCTCTGCCCTGTACTGCCTCTAGGATACCTCCACACACCCCAAAGGGCAGAGCCCATTATGAACTTAAACCTCAGAAACATTGACCCAAAACAAATCTTTCTATCTGTTAAGTTAATTAGCTGAGGTATTGTGGCAGTCTAAATATAATTGCCCCTGTAATCTCATAGGGAGTGGCACTGTTAGGAAGTGTGGCTTTGTTGGAGTAGGTGTGGCCTTGTTGGAGGAAGTGTGTCACTGTGAGGATGGGCTTTGAGGTCTCATATATGCTCAAGCCATGCCCAGTGTTTCAGACCACTTCCTGTTGCCAGCACCATGTTTGCCTGCATAACACCATGTCCCTCCATGATGATAATGAACTGAACCTCTGAAAATGGAAGCCATCCCAAATAAATGTCTTTCCTTTGTAAGAGTTGCCATGACCGTGGTGTCTCTTCACAGCCACAGCAATAGAAACCCTAACTCAGACAGGTATTTACTTTGTGACAGTAACAGAAAGAGAGGTGGATGCATAAATATTTTAACTTTAGAAGTAAGAGTTGATTGACTTCCCCCTCCTGCCCATCAACCCCCGAGGCAGGTGGGAGAGCTGCCCCTGCCTGCCACCAGCTGTAATACTTGGGAGAGCAGGCCCTACACTTCGCCTGGGCAGCACAATAGAGCCATTCCTGTGGGCGGAGGTGGGTGTATGCCAGCCCCAAATTGTGAGCATGGAAGAGCTGCCCCCATTACTCATCTGTAATGTGGCAGCATAGGCAGGAGAGAGATGCCCCCACATCAATGCCTGACACGGGTAGGAGAGCTGGCTCTGAGATCTTAAGAGCAGGAGAGCTAGCCCTGCCCTTCCTCAACTGCAGTGGCTCTCAGGAGAGTGGCCCTTGTGCCATGCCTGAACAACTCAGTAAAGTTGGCCCTGAAGGTGTAGGTATGAAAGATCTGACGCTGAGGACTTGAGGGGCAAGAGAACTGGTCCCGCCCCCTGCTCACTGCTGCCAGGGGGAACTTGACAGGGAAAGGTAGGAAAGCTCAGCCTGGTGGTGAGGACAAGGGAGAGTGAGCCTGCTAACCAACCCTTGCAACTACTGAGGCCTAAAACCAGCATTATGGGTTGGCCCACCCCAATGTCTACCCCATCTGTGTTCTGCTGGAGCATGTGAAGGGACTCAACCTTCAGTCTACAGCATCAAGGCTGCAGGATCCCCACAACACAGGGCAACAGCAGGATAACCAAGAGGAATTCCAGTGAGGGCCCAGCATCAGCAGTGTAGCAGAAGCCAGAGGCCCAGAACCAGACCAATGACTCTTTGCAATGAATACTTGCAAGTAAAGAAATTTGAATTAGGGGTTTGCTGCATGACTTGTGTCACACTGCAACTTCATGGTAAGATTTTTCCCTCTTTCTTTTCTTTTTTCTTAAGTTTTTACAGGGAGGCTACAAGGGCGGAAGGCAGATATAAGAATGGGAAATGAATGGGATGGAGATGCATGACACAAAGAATAAATAAAAAGAAAGTTTTTTTAAAAAGTAAGAGTTGAAGTCAGGTGCTGAAGCCTAGGTCTGTAACCCTCGTTTCTGGAGAGGCTGAGGCAGGAAGATTACAAGGTTAAGACCAACCTGGACAATACTGCAAAATCCTCCATCTCAAGAATGAATGAATAAATAACCAGGATGTTGTATAAAATAAGAGAGTGCACATATAAAACCAAGAGGACTAGGAAAGCCAGTCATAAAATGCTAAATATGAACTATAATGGAGATTATATACAGGAAGGGAAATATAGAACGAATACAGTGGTCACCAGCCCACCCCGTTCAGTTCAGACCCCAGCTCTAGCACCAGTCTGTGTGGTTGATCATAAGACCTCGGTTTTCAGCTTTGCTCAACTTTAGTCCCCCCACCACACCCCCCATCTACAGAGTAGATTTCACTCTATCTCGCCTCTTAAGTTTCTGTGGGAAGTGAAGAAGCCTATTTCTGGGATACTTAGCCAGCATCAGGCTCATGATCCAAACCGAATCACTCACTTTTGAGAAATGGATTTGTGAGCAGTTGCTCCTCTGTCACTGTATTTTGTCCACACAAGGACTTCTCCCTTTTATATTCAAGAGGGAAATTATAGAGAAGAGAGGAAAAGATGGATAGAGGGAAATGGAGGAGAAGAACTGGGGGGAGGGGAGGTGGAAATAGGGATAAGGGAAGAGCTCCCTCCCTTGCTACTTCTATTTTGAGAGACATTAACAGAGTAAATCAGTAACTTCTTGCATGTTACACACTTCAACAAAACAGAATTCCACCTTAAGAATTCCACCCTATGTCTAGGTAAGTGCAATTCACCTTGACTTTGGAGACATGCTTTAGGCAAGCATCCTCTGATCCCCTGCACTGACCAGTGTGTGGGATGTGGTCTTATTCTGTAGCTGTCCTTATTCCCCTTCCCGTAAACTCTCTGGGCTGATAAACAGACCACTTAATCTTTCTTTGTAGGTAATACTGTGCAACTTTCCCTGGCTGCTACAGCCATACCTTTGCCATAACATATAGCTTTGCATTGCCTCCTCCCAGTCTGAATCTCTTCCATGTAGCAGGGTTGTTTATTAACCCTACACCTTGACCTTGCCTCATTCACTCCCTCATATCCTCCACACTGGGAGGTGTACACTAGGGCCACAGGCAAAGCTCTAAGCCAGATATCTCTGTGTTTACTCGAGAGTACATATCCAGCATCGTGTTTCTGTCTTTTATATCACAGAGAATGCTTTGTACTTTATCTTCAACTGTCAGTGTAAATGATAGTCGTCAAACTGAAACTACACTAAACCAGATAGGAAGAGAAAACCAATGATGATTGATGATAGGGAGGGAGGTAGACAGATAGACAATAGATAAAGAGATGGCTGATAGAGGGTAATGCTATATAGATAATTGGTAGTTAGATTGTAGATAAATTGTAGGTAGGTAGATAGATATGTAGATGACTGATGATAAACAGAGGTAGATGACAGGTAGATAAATAATAGATGATAGATCCATTGCTAGACTGATTGATAGATAATAGGTGTTTGAGAGATGATAAATAAGGATAGATAGGTAGATAGGTAGGCAGATAGATGAAAGAGAATAGGCTCACATCACTTAAAACAAGAAGCCAAGAAGACCTATCTTCAGTACCTTTCTGCCTGGCCAATCAAGTGTTCTATGTATACATGTTTCCACGTATGATTCCCCCCACCACTAGGTTCCACTTTGTGCTTGCTGAGTTCGTTCTCAGTCTCATTAAAAGCTGCTTCAATAACTCCAAAATCACAAGCTACCATCCCAACACTAGGGAAACAAAGCTTATCTCATGACTCTCTCTGGGTCTTATGACCCCTCTGAGCCAATTGCTGAGATTCTGATAGGCTGGCTCTGGGATGATAATTCACCCTTGGAAGAAACGGATGGTGATGACTTCAACATTTCTGTGAGTAGAAGAAGGATGGCTTCTGTGCTAGCTAGTTCTTAGGTCAACTTGACACAAGCTAGGGTCGTCTGGGAGGAAGACATCTTAACTGAGAAATGGTCTCCACTGAGCTAGCCTGTAGGCAAGCATATGATGTGTTTTGTTGATTGATGACTGATGAGCAATGGGAGAGAGCCCAGCTCACCATAGCCAGTACACCTGGAGAGTATAGGAACATGAGAAGTCATGGGGAAGAAGCTAGTAAGAAGTATTCCTCAATGGCCTCTGCTTCAGTTCCTGTCCCCAGGTCCCTGCCTTGAGTTCCTACTCTGACTTACTTCAGTGATAGACTATGGTGTGGAAATGTAAGTGAAATAAACCCTTTCCTCCGCAAGTTTCTCTTAGTCACGGTGTTTTATTGCAGCAGAAGACATCCTCAGACAATTTCCCTTCAAACCAGAGAGGAGTTAGATGGAAATAGCAAATAGATGTTGAGCAAGGAAGCAGCTGTCAACTCTGCGGCAATGACAACCTTTAAAAATGACTTTGGATGCAGCCAACAAACCCGTACAGCGCAGTCTCCCCTGACTGCAGAACATTCTCCTGTCAGGAGACGCATGTGCTGACATCTTGGGCTTGGGCCCAGGAAGTGTGATCCTCTTCAACACTGTCGACATGGCAGCTGCTGGTTCCCTACATCCTCTCCTTTCTCTTCCAGAGTCACAAGCGTCATGGATGTAAAGCTGCCTCACCACCTGGGCCCCTCAGTCTTTCACTGTCCTCATAACCTTGAAGCTTCCAGAACACATTCCAGATTTCTTTTCCGCAGAACGCTGAGCTGTTCACACATCAGCAAAAGCGGGTAGCAGCTTAAGACTCAGCACATACAGCCCATCGTGTCTTGGACCGTACTTCAGACACATGGTGCTCCTTCGTGCTTGCCAGTCGCAGTAGCAGGAAGGAGTCGCCTCATGCTGGGAAGCACAAGGCTTGTTCCACCTGGCCTAGGATGCTGCTGTGACACATGTGCACTATAGCACCTGGGTCCAGGTTAAGAAATTACCACGTGTTGAGTGGTCCAAAACTAATTTCTATAAGAAAGAAAGGAAGGAAAGAAGGAAGGAAGGAAGGAAGGAAGGAAGGAAGGAAGGAAGGAAGAAGGATGGGAGGGAGGGAGGGAAGGAGGGAGGGAGGGAGAGAGAGAGAGAGAGAGAGAGAGAGAGAGAGAGAGAGAGAGAGAGAGAGAGGACTAAGTGACAGGCATGGGGACATATACCTATAATCCCAGCACTAATAAGGTAGGAGCAGGAGAATCGGGAGTTCAAAGCCAACTACATGGTAAGTTCTAGGCCAGTTTATCCTACTGAATGAAACCACTTCAAACAAGGAAAGAGTGAGAGGGTGGGGGAAAGAAAGAGAGAAGGGAGGGAAGGAAATGAAGTTGGGGGTGGGATCAGGGAAAGGATTCTGGGAACTTATTGTCTAAGCTAAGTGGCAAGCAATGTGTGCCTCTTGGATTACTAACTAGTCTTTTGAATGATTTTATAAATTTAAAAAGTCAAAAAACACAGTCCAAGTCACAAATCCAAAACCCTGAGCCAGTGAGATGGCTCACAGGGTAAAGTCACTTTCTCCCAATAACCTGAGTTCAATCCCGGGGACCCACAAGGCAAAAGAAGAGAACCAACTCCTGAAAGTTGTCCTTGGACCTTACACACACACACACACACACACACACACACACACACACACATCATTTTAAAAATTTTAAAAACCAGCTTGATGACACCACTCACCCAACTGGTTCCCAAGCTCTTTGTTTGGTACGCAAAGTCCTTTGTGATTTGGCTGACTCTTCTTTCTTCTCATACGTTACAGACTGAACATTTATGTCCTCCCAAATTCACTTGTCACACCATCAGTACAGTAGCATCTGGAGATGGGAGTCTCCAGGAAGCAATTAGGACCAGAATAAAACTGTGAGGGTGGAGCCCTCACTGTGATATCAGTGCCCTTCTAAGAAAGTCAGGCCTAGTAGTGCACACCTTTTATTCCAACACTTGGGAGGCAGAAGCAGGAAAATTTCTGTGAGTTCAAGGCCAGCCTGCTCTGGGTAGTGAGTTCCACCCTAGCCAGAGCGATAGCTATGCAACGCAACTATGTATGGTTAGATCCTGTCGAAGAAGGAGAGGAAGAGGAGGAAGAGGAAGAAGATAAGGGGGGAGAGGAGTAGGGGAAGGAGGAAACAAAGGAGAAAAAGGTAACATCTCTGTCTCTCTCTCCCAGGCACATCACAAGGACATGGTGAGGAAATCGCCTCCCACACACCAGGAGGAGAGTCCTCACCAAGAATGAATCTGTTGGTAATTTGATCTTGGACCTCTGTCCTCCAGAACTATGGGAAATAAAAACAAATGCCTGTTGTTTAAGCCATCAAGTCTTAATGTAATCATAACCTCATTCCCACGGCTCACTGCAGGCCTCCAAAATGCGTCAGGTTCTCCCTTGACCCACGTTTTGGAAGATGTCTTCCCTTCACCCCCCTAATTCTTATCCACACTGTACTTAGCTAAGCAGGCCAACAGCAAGCCCTGATAGCACAACAACATGGCCTGGGAGATGGCTCGGTCAATAAAGTGTTTGCTAAGCAGCATGAGGACCTGAGATCAGAGTGAAGGGTACACTGGCCACTCAAGCATGTTTCTCTGGCAGCCACTGCCCTTCTCCCCTATTCCCTTTGCCTTCCTAAAAATTGTTAGATTGCCTTCCTAAAGCTAGCCACCAAGGTCTAGTCCCTTATTTGGCCACTTCCTCCTCATGAGGTTGACTAGCAAGGTCCAGTTGTCAAAGTATTGAAGTCCAGCAATCAAAAGCCCTCTTTGGCTCAGCTAATTAACAAGCCCAATTAAAACTAAACACCTCATCTGTCTTAGTTAAGATGATGATGGCTGTGAAGAGACACCATGACCACGATTAAAGGTGTGTGCAGCACCACACCAGGCTCTAAGCCTTTTATAGTTCCTTTTCACAAGCTGGAAATTTAGCTGGGTGGGATCTTGCCCTGAGGTCACCACTCCCTTTACTCAATTTCTTAATTCATTTTTCTCCTTGAACAATGAATTTAGCTCCATTCCACTTCCTGGTGCTCCTTTTCTCCTCAAAATTTTTATTTTGCAATTTACCCCCACTCAGCTTGCTCCTTTTCATTACAAACCTTCATTAGAGTTACCACTAATTACCACACAACAGCATCTATACTAGGTAGTTTTGAGATTTTTTTCTGCCAGTGGAATTAATCCCCAAATCCTTCCCTTTAACCTCGAGCAGACTCTTCGGACAAGGGCAAAAGGCAGTCACATTCTTCACCAAAGTATCACAAGAACAGTGTCAAGCCCACATACTAATATTCTTCTCCCCTGAAACCTCTTGATGCCCAGAGTTCATCAAATCACTCTTAGAACCACTGTCTTCCATGCTTCTACTATTACGGCCCATTAAGCAGCACTTAAAGCATTAATTACACTGCTTTCCACACCCAAAGTACCAAAGTCCTAAT
>NW_026068017.1:6478299-6484233 GCF_014885135.2 Alexandromys fortis | reverse complement strand
CCCTCCCCCAATCAAGTCCCCCTCCCTCGTCAGCCCAAAGAGCAATCAGGGTTCCCTGCCCTGTGGGAAGTCCAAGGACCACCCACCTCCATCCAGGTCTAGTAAGGTGAGCATCCAAACTGCCTAGGCTCCCACAAAACCAATAGGTGCAGTAGGATCAAAAACCCATTGCCATTGTTCTTGAGGACTCAGCATCTATGCTCTGTCATATGACGGTACCTCTCTATCATCTTGCATCTCTCCATCTGGCTGGCGACTCCACTCCACTTTCTCCTCAGAATCTTCTGTTTCTGGGAGTCACACCTAACTGCTTCCTACCTACTAGCTGTTCAGCTTTTTATTACACCAATCATAGCAAAACATTTTCACACAGTGTACAAATACTCCACCACAATACCCACTCCAACAAAGCCACACCGCCTAAGAGTGCCACTCCCTATGAGATTATGGGGGTCAAGTACATTCAAACTACCACATCATCCTAACAGGGGGTTCCCTTGTGTCTTAATAAACCACCATTTTCCTATGTGCCACTTCTGTCTTTTCTCTATCCAGGGGTACTTTGTCCCTGTCCTCCCTCCCTCTCCCCCACAAACAAATATCCCCCCCTTTCCCTTGTTCCCTTCCCCTTCTCTCTCGACCTCTATCTCCTGTCTTTGTCTCTTAGTCCATGACCTCTGTCCCTTTGGGGCAAATAAATCTCCTTCATGCTGAGAAACTTGGTCTTGGAGATCCTGAGCTAATATCCTTTCACAGAACCCCAACACCCGCATAAAATTGACAGAGCACACCTATTATCTCAGCCCTGGGAGGTGGGGACAGTAGAGTCCTCACTGGCCAGCTGAGCTACGCAATCAATGCTCTCCAGATTAAACCCTTGTCTTAAAAGGTAAGGTAGAGAGTGATAATGGAAAACACTGGCTGTCAACCTCTGACCTACACACACACACACACACACACACACACACACACACACATTTACACACACAAAATAAGAGCATATATTTCTTACAGTTCTGAGATGAGGAGCCCATGACAGTGGGTCACTCTGTTCCTCATGGGCACCTGCCTGGCTGAGGCAGGGTCACCACCCCACACAGAGTCCAGCCAGCAGGCAGGGAAAAAAAGCTAGAAGAGGCATCTCTTTGACCAAGAACTTGACAGCAACTACTTAAAGGCAAAAGTAGTTCACTCGTTTCAATTAGAGAGGGTGTGGTCTGGGTTGTTTGGCCCCATGCGCTTACGCTGGACATCATGGCGGTGGGAACGTGGGGGCAGAGAACCATCTTTATTTCACTTGGACGGAAGGCAAAGAAAGAAACAGAAAGGGGCTCATAGCAAGAACTTGCCCCCCAGTATTCTACTTCCTCTTGTCGAGTCCTACTTCCCAAAGTTCCCCAAATCTCTCAGAATAGCACCCTCAGCTGAAACCAAAGCTCCTGTATGTGAGCCTTTGCAGCAGCAGTGGTGGAGGGGGGGCAGTTCATATCCAAACCTCAGCACCCACGTCGTTTCCACGTGTTCTATTGGTAAGAACTGGTCACATGATTGCCACTGACTGCTTGGGTGGTGGGAAATGTGGTCTCTGTCTAGACAGCCAGGTCTCTGCATATAGTTCTAAAGTGAAGGAAAGAGAGAACTTCAACAAACATGAAATTCAGGTCTTAGTTTCTCTGGCAATGGCTGCTGTTTGCTTAGAGGACCTCATTCCACAACAGTCCTTCAACAGGGAGTAAGTTAAGTGGAACACCACGAATGGATCACTATGGGAAAAGCCCCACATCTCCCGAGTACTCGCGTGCAGAGAGGAGATGAATCAAACCACTCCTGTAAAGAAATAGTCAGAAATTTGGTCTCCCAAGCCCTACAGATTAAATGCTATAGAGGTCATCTGGGTCTTCCCAAGGCCAGCCCTCCAGAGGGTGGGACTTAGTGCTTCCCTTGTGGGCTACACATGACATCTCATCTTCTAAAGGGTTGTCTATCAGCAGGCCTTAGAAATCTCGGCTGAGCGCTTTCCCAGCATCTGCTCACACACCTCCAGCAACAAGAGCTTCCTACCTCCCCGGGCTGCTCCTTCTGCTTTTGACAGCTCTGTGGATAAAGTTCTTCCTAGAGCCAAAATCTATTTCCCTGTGACTTCCTCCTTCTGGCTCAGAGCCACACATAGGAACAGGATGACATGCCTGTGTTCTGCACGTGTTTGTTTAAAGGGCTTTGGTATTTATTTGCCTGGAAGCTGAATGGCCCACAAGCTGCACAGGAGAGAAACACTGGCCTGGGAGTGTTTGCTTCAGACGAGTCTAAACTGTTTTTGTTTTTCTTTCTTTTTGATTGGTTGCCAACACTGAAAAATCTGTGGAGTTCATACAGAATATAGAATTCAAGCTTGGGAAGCTTGAAAGCGCTGACAGTATTAGATACCCTTACACTAAGGACACTGAAGGATGGATGTTTGGTGAGCAGATGCCAATGCTACCACAGCCTGCTGCTTTGCACACTTGGGACCCATGCATTCATTAAACCTAGCATCAGAGTCCTTGTAAAGGAAGATGTTTGTGTGCCTTCCCTAGGAGAGAATAGAAGAAGCCATTGAGTTGTGAGCCCAAGACTTTAGATAGGCTTTGGGGTAAGGTCATTCAGTGGAATGATTTTCCACTTGGCTTTTCCTCTTCCTGTTCCGAGTGCAGAGGCACTGGCAGGTACTCCGCAGCCACTACAGTGTGACCATGGCAACCTTAAGGCTGGAAGCCACACGCAGGAACATCAAAACAAGCAGTAATATTCTGGTTAAGAGTGATTAAAGATGCTTCTCATCAGCTCACTCTGCCTCTGAAATCCTCTTACCTGAAGTAAGGTAGGAAGCAAACGATGTATCTCACTTAAGCGCTCCTGGGTGGAGTAGTTGTTCTCAACAACCCAGTGCTGTCCACCCGGGGATACACCTTCTTGTCGGTGCCTTTTTTTAATTTGAGGTTTTACTACAGAAAAGTCTATGCACATATACACGTAAATCGAACAACCAAAAAGATTGAATTAGGATCTTACATCTTGTCATCTAGTATATTAGCTCAAAATAGATTATAGTCCTAGTTATACTAGCTAGACCTATAAAACTCTTAGAAGAAAGCATAAGAGTAAATCTTCCTGATGCTGGTTTTATCAATAATATTGAGTCTGGTACCAAAGGCATAAACTGTAAGGGGAGAGGGAAGAGGCTGGCGAGATGCTTCAATGGTAAGAGCGCAAACTCTGCTTACAGACCTGAATTCTGTTCTTGATACCCAGATTGGGTGGCTCTTGCCTGTAACTCCAGGTTCAGGGGATCCAGTGCCTTTTCCTGGCCACCAGAGGCACCTGCACCAAGGTGTCCATACCCATCTGGAGACACATGCACATAATTAAAAATGGAATAAATATTTTAGAAAAGAAAACATAAATCCATATTCAACCAAAATCCAAAGCTTTTGTCCTTCAAAAGGGACACCCGAGCAAGTGAGCTGATAACCACCAAATGGGAAGCTATTTCCAAAGTATTGCCCGGTAAGAGCTCACATCCAGAAAAAAAGAAGTACTACAACACTATTTCAAAGATTTAGAGGGTTTGGTTTAATGTACAAAGAATTTGAATAGACCTGAAGAAGATACACAAATGGTCAGTAAGAAACACGTGGAAACATGTTCAACCTCATGAGCTGTTACAATGAGAGACCACTCACACCTACTGGGACAGCTAGAAGCAAAAATAGCAAATATTGGCAAGGACAGGGAGGAATTGGAAGCCCTAGGAGTTGCTGGGAATTGAAAACGGTGCAGCTGCTGTGGAAAACCGTCTGGCAGAGCCTCAGAAAGTTAAACATAGAATTACCATACGATCCAGGAACCTCACTTCTAGGTATATAGCAAAAAGAATCGAGAGCAAGGACCTGGAGTTTCTCTACCAACCTCTATAGCGGCACAATTTGCAGCAGTCAAAAGCTAGAGTAATACAACTGTCCAGCAACAGAAGAGGGAATCGGAGGAGATGAACGCATAACAATTTACAAAGTGGTGTTTTCCCAATAAGAAGTGAAATTCCAGCACATGCTACAGAGAGAGTGAGTAAGAGCGAGAGAGAAAGAAAGAGAGAGAGAGATTAAATTTTTAAAAACATTAAAAACAGGCTAAAGTGATAATGTTATGAGCTATATATGCATAATCACAATAAAATTTAAAATTATAAGCTAGAGATGATATTGTTTGTTGGTGAGAATGTGGGAAAACCAGAAGCCTGCCATGTTCTTGGTAGGTACATGAAAATGAGTATTCGCCTTGAAAAGGGTCTGGCAGTTCCTCGAGATTCTAAACATGGACTCTCAGAGGACACAGCAAATCTATGCCTAGAACTACTCAGGAAGACCTGTATCCACAAAAGTGTTTACAGGCGTGCTCAGAGTAAAACTGCCTAAAATGGAAAAAACCCATCACAAGATGTGATATATACACAACATGGAACAACAACAACAAAAAAAGAACGGAGTGTTGATATCGTGCAGATTAGCTGGGAAAACCTGGTAAGCAAAGCCAGTCGGGCAAGACCATATGTCTCTCGCATGCGTCCATGAGCATGCGACAGTCCAACGTGATAAAGAGAGAAAAGAGGTTAAGGCTTGCCAGGGACAGGGAAGGGGGCCTTGCATTTCTGCGTGGCTGTTAATGATCATAGCATTATGTTTTGGATTTCCTCTTTTTAAAAATAGATTTTAAAAATATTTATTTCCTCTGTATGTGTGAATTCTTCTGCATGGATGAATGTGCATGCTCCTTGTGCATGACTGGTACCCTCAGAGGTCAGAAGAGGGCGTCAGAATCTCTGCAACTGGAGTTAGAGACGGTTGTGAGTGACCTTCTGGGTGCTAGGACTCGAACCTGGGTCCTCTACAAGTGCTCTAAACCACTGAGCTGTCCCTCCAGCTGCTTTTGAAAACAGATTTGATGACAGAATGCCATGACGAATACTGGTGGTCAACTTGATTGGATCTGGATTCAACTAAGGGGCAGGCTTTGGGGGCAGGTTTATATAAGGGCACTTCATGAAAGGACTAACTGAGGGAAAATGATCATCCCCTTCCAAAGGTGGGGCCGTATATAAGGAGGCCCAAGGGGCAAGCCGTTGCTTTTTGTATGCCTACCTTCTTTTCTCATTCATAAGCGCATCAAGGCTGCTGTTGCTGCAACATCAGAACCAGCTTACTTAGCCTTCTAATATGGACTGAAGACCAATGACTCTCCAGGCATCACCCAGACCATCGAGGGCAGATGGGAGCATTGAGTCATCAGCCTTGGTCTAAGCAGCTACCAGATCCTCAACCTCCCCCATGTTAGCCATGGAGCTTACATAGTGCCCCAAAGAGTGCCAATCTAACAAATCCCCTTTTAATATATATTCATTCTGTCGGCCCATGCTTTTAGGGAGCCCTGACTAATACATCTCTTTCTGCGCATGCATTTCTGCAGCTAGGAACTTTGACTTCTTTAGCCACAGTCGATGCCTACGCCTACTTTGGGATTCTGGATGATGCTGTGGTGTCTAAAACATAGAGGTCGGGAGTTGGGTTTGGCACTCAGTAAGATGCTTGTTGCACAAGTGTGTGGGACTGAGTTTGAATTGCCAGTGACCACAGAAAAGATGGAAATAGCGGGAGATACCTGTAATCTCCTCACTGGGGAGGTAAAGGATGTGAGGGGGCTTGTTGGCCAAACCAGCCTAGACAAACTGGTGAGAATCAGGTTCAGTACGAGACTCTGTGAAACGGGTATGATTGAGAAAAAGACTCCTGACATTAACCCCTAGTTCCACAACACATGCAAAAAATCATGCATGTGCTCTCATTGTCTTATGTGTTCTCTCTCTCTCTCTCTCTCTCTCTCTCTCTCTCTCTCTCTCTCTCTCTC